>NW_006768846.1:49437-323630 GCF_000204055.1 Melampsora larici-populina 98AG31 | reverse complement strand
TTTATTGTTCAAAAAACAACAAAGTCAGTGATTTGAACCAGTTTTCCTCGATTTAATGAAAAGCAATTGACCACCTTTTTAAAATCACCCGATTCTTAATTTATGATGTATCATCATCATTATCATTGATTGAATGAGATTTCAACGAGAGCGTTATGATTTTCGGTCGAATAGATTGAATTTGAGGTTATCGTTACCCATGAAGGTCAATGAGACAGATACAAAATCTGATTTAATCGGCACACTTACCTCATTAAGCTCAAAGATTACTAATCGATCACCTTTATCACCTGTAGCGAGATAATTCCTTGTGTGATCGACATCAACAGTTGAGATGATATCCACGATCAATATCAACAGCTGAGATGATATCTGATTTGATGATATCTTCGACTTCCGTTTTCTCGGCTTTATGATTGAATAGATTGGTAATTAGCAAGATCGATCAAGAGTAGATGATCAAAAAGCATTCAGGATAAGATTGAAAGACAAACCAAAAAAATGAGCAAATCTCCAACCAGATGAGTAACTATCTAAATCTGTTCCCGGAGCTGTAGCTATTGATGAAAAAGAAGATATCAAAGTAGTGATGATAAGAAAAAAGATGATGAATATCAGTCAAAAGCATGTTTTGTCAAAAGTCTGAATGATTGTGAGATCTCAAAGGGATGTTTTCAGATGATAAGTTTTCTTGAATGATTTGAATGAAGTTGGGATTTGATTTGTTTGATGAGATTGTTTTGATTTGATTTGATGATGATGATATAGTTATATGAAGTTGATGATGATGAGTTGAGATGGATTCGATGAAGTTGAAGTTATTGAGAATGGTTTTGAGGAATTGATCGGTGGTTGTTTGGTTTGTTGAGTGATGTCATGATTTCAAGTTGAGGTTAAGTTCGGTTAAAGCTTTCTTAAATTTGACCTTATGAAAAAATTTATTAAAAGGAAGAATAGTCTGGCAGACGTCTGACAGGCGCCTGCCAGCCTTTTTTCAGACTTGATCACGCACACCGGCTGCAGTCCGACTACGTACGGTACTCAATCGGATCGCAGCCGGTATGTAGCCTGCTCTCACCAACCATTTTCAGGCCTGTGAAAGGCCACTTTCAGGCCATTTCCCGGCCATTTCACGACCCCGACGACGCTCAGACCTCACCGACGCTTTTTCTGCTCAAGAACCACTCCGTGGTGTAGTACCTCCTGGACCGGGCTGCGCAGCAATTGCTCCGCTATGAAAAACCCCGGTCCTGGAATGTGATGCGCGGGCTCTGCTACAAAAGGCGGAGGGCGTGGAGCTTCCAAAATTTGCTACAAAACCGCTCTGCAACCACCATTTATTGTGGAGCGGTTCAGGTATTGGTCCTGCAACAGACAGTACTCATAGCCCCAAATCACAAGGCACTGGCAGGCCAGTGCATCCCAACAACTTCAGAATGTTTTGGATTAGTTTTCAATTAGTTGTTGAGTGCATGTCATGCATTTTTTGAAAGGTCTTTGATTACATCTTGACCAATTGTCAGATAGGTCTTGACTGGTCATGGAACACACGTCCCCAAGTTATTAACCCAATCTTGGACAGATAATAAACAACCAAGTTTCCAATGGTTATGAGCTGCGAATCAAATTTATAATGAGCTGACCAATCCAATTGGCCATATGGACCCCTTTCAACAGCAGCAGTCAAGTCCAGAATTGATGTCTCTCCCTCAAAATCTTGGAAATGGTGGGTAGTGCCTAAATGGGTATTTTGAAAAAAAAAGTTTATAAAACCCACAAAATTGATCCAATTTTGAAGCCAAGGGCAGATTTGGAATCCTCACATTGATAGCAATCCAAAATTGTATTGAACATATTTTTTTAACAATTTTTACAGTAGAGATTTTTTTTTATTCAACAGAGTTTTTGATGAATCAGTTTTTTGGCTGACCCGACATTACATGATTTTAGACACTACCCACTTTACAAATTGGCATTGTGTATGAATCAATAGTGTTCAAACAACCAGGAGACCTAAGCACAATCATGGCAGAACATCTACAACATACTCTGAGTGTTCAGAACCAATCATCCATCCATAACCATGTCATCCTCATCTTTGCCTTGCACAAATCCCTGGTCAAACCACAAAAGTCAGTCAAAAGCCAAAACCAGAATTGTTTTGAAACTCACCAGATTCACCAATTTAACTGTTGAGAGTGTTTCACTTTGGATATCAAGAGTACCTTTTGCATTCTTGATGACAACTAGCTGCCCAATGACCTTGTCACACTTGATGACATGATATCCTCCAGGCCGGTTGTATAGCACTCAGGTGTTCAGTAAGTCAGGCAACAAAGCATATGTATTCTGGTGTTTTTCATCATCATTGAGAGGTATCAATGAGTTGGATGTAGCTATTCCCAGGGGTCTTCTTGTAAGTGCGGTATGGCTTGTTTGAGATCAGTATCCTTGTTGTAACATCAATATTTGAGGGTGCAGTGCACTCCACCCCTATATATAACTATTCTGTTGAAGTGTCAAAAAGGTGATAGGACTGAGTTTGATGGCTGCCCACTTTGTCTGGTGCTTTCTTAAGAGGTACTCTTCAATAATTGGATCATTTGCAAAAGTGGTGTGATTGTTACTGATAATGGCTTAAAAGAAGCTGTGTCTGGAATAGGGCTGAAGCAATGAATCACCCTGCCATTCTGGTGATGGAAAAGAAGGTCAGCTGATGGTTTATAAGTTGTATATTGAGATAGATTATGGAGACAATCTTTCTGATGACTGGAAAAGATTGGTACAAAAACAAGTTGACAGCTTTACAATACCTGGTTAAGGTAATTTGGATGACTGAACCAAATCTGTCCCATAGCTTGTCAATATATGGTCAAGACTTTGTTAAAATATGCCTCACAGTGGTTTGGAAACTTTCCAAAAAGAACTAAATAAAGTTAAAAATCTGCCTCACAGTGGTTTGAAAGTTTCCCGAAAAAATAGCTTTACATAATGGGATGCACTGGCCTGTGTTAATGATTGCTATGGATCTATGTGATCTACAAGGATGACAATCTGTGAAATGATTTCAATATTAAAAGATAATGCACACTGCAGGATTTGAACCCACGACCTACTCCTTGTGGGGAGTCCATTTACTAGGTGGAAGCTCTAACCAGGTGTGGGGTTGCCCTGACCCCGGATCAACCCCCCCCCTTGGGTTTTGTGCGGCGCCAGCGGCCCGCATCCGCGGGGTCAGCACTTTGCATGTAGTGTGAGCCAAGTGCGCTTGTGTTTTAATTAACCGAGATTGTACTATCTCAACAGCCTGCCAGTGCCTTGTGATAGGGGGCTATGAGTGGGTTGTGGAGCAGAAGAGGAGGAGATTTTGGTTTTGAATTGTACCAAAATTACAATGAGTGAATAATAGCTAAGCAAATAAGAAAGAATAGAGGGTGTGAAAAATGTAGATTGATCAATAAAAAATGAATTAAGTGTGCCTACTGTTTTGATGAGAGCTTGGTCAAATAGCTTATATGGTATTTGACCAGGGGATGTATTTCCATAGCCCCATGTCAGGATCACCCCTAGCATAATATTATTATTAATTAGCATTTTATATAACAAGGATTTTGATCAAAAATGATGAAACAAAGCCAAAAAAATGGAATTACAACCTAATTTGGGGAGTCAATTGGCTGATATTTGGAAAAGTTGATCAAAAAGGGAAGCAATCTGTTGGGGTAAACTAAACCTTGGAGGAGAGGATAGAGAGGGCCACTACAGCTACCATTGGCATTACACCAGGTATAGTGCCTGATATGTGGATCATGGCCAACCCAGTATTGGTATTGTACCCGTGTGTACAGTTGTATACCCAGTGCAATACCTCAAAAAAAGTCATTTCAGGACTTGTAGTAAAGTGCCAGCCTGCCTGGTTTTAGTACTTTACTGTAATATACCAGTACATACTAGTACAGTGACTTTATCTGCATTAATAATGGGGTAAACAGTGTCTAGGTTCCCCTCAATACTATTTCAAGGTTATCTTGTTCTCTTTCCCCATACCTGCTTGTTTGGTAAGCATGAAAATATTGCCAAAGGAATAGTCTGAGCTTCAAGACAATCAATTATCCACATATGAAACACAGAGATTTTGGAGTGTGGAGTAGGACCTAGGAAAGCTCCTATTGGGGTTTGTATGGAGAATCTCAACATAAAACAACACAAACTCAGGTTAGATCCAAAAAATCCAAAATCCCAACATGTTTTGGCACAAACCTCACCAAGACAAATGACAAGGGGATGGGCCCTGTGTGTGCACAATCACACGGCTGGTGTTGTCATCCCAACATTTTGGATTAACAGAATGGTGGTGAAAAGAATAATTCACATCATTCTAAATCTGCTCCCCCTTATATTGATAAGAAAGGGAGTAAACCTTCTTGAGTCCATAAAACGGATCTTGACTTTGATAGCTCAGATGAATCGGACAAGAAAAATGCTAAAAAAAATTGTTTGGTTTTCTAGAGCAGAGTCTGGTGCTAATTCTGAAGCCTCTTATACTCCAGGCACAATTAAATTTGCTTGTGCTAAGAAAGGATACACTTCAAGTATTTGTCTGGCAGTTGAATGTTTTGATAGAAGTGTTAGACCTTCTGATTTCCCTAAAACTCTTACAAAAGAACTATTGGAGTGGGGATATATTGACTTGCAACATATCAAAGGGGAATATTTGGCTAAGCAGAAAGGTTATACTGCTCCTCTGGTTGTGGGTGGTCATGATAAAAGCCTTTGTCTTCAAAATAAAGCATTATCAGACAAACTGGTCAATGGCATAATTGCCTTTTGAAGTCTATATCATTGGTCAATGCATAAATATGCTTTCATATGGTTAATAGTGGTTGCCTTTCTTACATGGTCAAGGGCTTATGCCTTGTGAATCATAGTGCTTGGCAATTGCTTTATTTTTTACCTTTTATCCTTTTTGAGAATTTTTTTGGTCAAAAGAATACTGTCAAATTATTTTTGTTCACTAATTTTTTCCTCTCCTTCTTCAACACTCTTTTGGTACACTGGTAGGCGGGTTGGAGAGGGTGTGTCCATTTATTCAAGTAATTTCAAATTTCTTGGCTTAGGCCTTGGACTTTGCACCAAATACAATTCCTTTGGTATTTTGATACCAAGCTAGTAGTAAGTTTTAACAATCCCATTTCTCTATCCTCTTATCTTGTTGTCTTGCACTTCACTTGTATTTATTTTTGTTTTTGCCAACAATTAGTATTGTCAACCTTCCATTCTTGTTTTTCAACATCTATTGAAAATTAAATTGTTATGAAATCAATGGGCACTAGTACAAAAACTCAATACCACAAAAATTGAGCCTTGCATGTAAATTCAAAACTCACATTGAGGACAAATCATGCCTTGAAGTGAAATTGAGAGTAACAGTGGTGAAAACTTGTCTTCAATTTGATAATTAGGTTTAAGGACATTTCCATTAAGAATAGCATTTAAAACTCAAGGCTCAGTTTCAAGAGTCAAGTTACAAATGATTTAGCACATGTAACATGTGCAAAACTTACATCAAACAGTGTGTACGTACACAACTTTTATGTAAGCCAAAGCTACATATATTTCATGTCCATAACACTTACAATTAGGGCTGCGACCCGGCCCTGAACTTTCAGGGCCGGCCCCGGGGCGCTGCCCGGCCTCGGCTTTGCCCGAAGGCCTATGGGAATCGCTCGGGTTGGTCAGGGCACGCCCCGAAATTTGAGGCACGAGGCCAGGCAGGGCCAGGCTCAAATTTAGGTGCAAAAAAGTCTCAGAGTGGGGATAATTGTGTATTTCAAATCCATATAGAAGCATTTATTGTGTATAAAAATTTATAAAAAAATTGTAAAAGGTAAAAAAATAAAGGAAAACAATTTTGCCTATCAGAAAACAGACACCTTTACATCTTGGATAATATTTTTTTCCAGCTTTTGAGGCATACATGAGCCTCAAGGTTAGTGGGAGTGAAAGAGGATCGGTGATCACTCATCACTCTTAGAGTGTGAGAGAAAGAGCTTTCAGATGGAGCGCTTGTGGCAGGCACTGCAAGCATTGCCTTCGCCATTCGCCCCAAGTTGGGCCAGTGACGACGGGCAGATTCCCAGTAGACAAGCGGTTTGCGTGATTCATCCTCTTGAGGGGCGGTGAGGTACTCCTTCACCTCGTCTTTGATTGGAACGGTCTTGCGACGTTTGATAAAATGTTGAGGTTGGTCAAGATTAAAGGTTTCTTGAGGTTCTACAATCTTGATTTCAGGGTCGACAGGTGGTTTAAATTTCCCAGCGTGTTCAGTAAAGTAAGCCACTAAATCCTCAGGTCCCCAGCCAAGTGACTCCATAGTTTGGGCTTTGAGAGCGTTAAGTTTGAGACAAGGGTCCAAAATAGCCGAGCAAATGCAAACTGCTTTCTTCTCAGCGGCCTCCTGGTATTGAATAATTTTCTTTATCATAGGCATGATCGCAACTTTGAGTTCGGCGCATTTTGAATCCGCCCAGGCCTATGTGAAAAGATTATGCAATTAATCAGCTTTTGACATATACAAACAAAAATAAATAAAATAAAATAAAAGAGAGAAAAACTCACACTTTTGAGCTTGGCAACAAGCCATTGATAGTCGGGCATAACAAGAGAGAAGGTTGGATATTGGTGACCTTCGATGGTTTCAGTCACAGCAGCAAGCGGGGATAGGAATTGAACCAAGTTTTCCACTAAGGTCCACTCATCGCGGTCGAGTATGAAGCACTCAAGTGCTGGATTGCAGTTGAATTGATATTCCAAGACCACTCGAAGTTCAACAAATCGGGCGAGAGAGGAGTGAGTCAAAGACCAACGTGTTGAGACCTCATGAACTAGGCCAACCTTTCTTTCCAACTTGGCACAGCTAGCGATCACATTGTCAAGTGATGTTTTAAGCTGACTAGAGTGTTTAATTTTTTTGTGAAAACCTCGGATTCGAGTCAAGATGCTGGCTATCTCGGTGTTGGAGGTTGGCTCAACGAATAATGGAACTGAAGAAGGGTTTTGTGGTATGGTGGGATCCAGGGCACTGATTGGCGGAGTCGGAGTCTTTTGATCAAAAACCGCTAATCCCGCTTTAGCAACCAGGTTAATCACATGGGCCACGCATCTGTGCAGGTTTTGTGAAGCATCAAATTGAGGTATCATTGTTGAAAGGGCTTGGCCCATGGTTGTATTGTTCGACGCATTGTCGGCAGTAATGCAGTAAAGTTGGTCGGAAATGTGGAAGGACTCAAGAATATGCTTGAGATGGGATGCAAGATTTGTCCCTATAAACAAACGGTTGATACACAAATCGACATGAAGAAGTCAGCCAAAAAGGAAACTTAAAAAAAGAGGAACGAGAAAGAGACATACCAGTATGAGGACCATCAATTGGCTTCAGAGCCAATGTGATACCTTTAATCTCGAACTCATCGGAAATCCAATGTGCGGTGACACCGAGCATGGCCATGTTGGTGGGTGAGGTCCACCCATTGCATGTGAGACTGATATGGCTGACAGAGGAGAGCATATTGGTAATTGCCGCTTTGGTCGATCGATAGGCATCTACAATTCCATCGGAAACAGCGGTGCGTTTAGAGAGAAGAGAGAACGACACCGGATTGACCATGTTGATTATTTCTCGGAATTTGGGTGCATCGACAAAACAGACAGGGACTTCTTGGTTTACTACTAGACGGATCAGAGCCTCCTTGAGGTTGGCTCTGTTGAGGGGTTTGACCTATATAAAAAATTAAATGGTTAAATATTAATACATTGATATGAGACTTCAACATAAAAAAGTAAAACATTACGCTTCGAAAGGACTTACTTTGACAGCCTGTCCGTCAACATAAAACGCTGCAACAGTAGGTTGTTCAGTTGGAATCGGCGGAACAATGTGATGGGCGCGGTCGAGGTGTCGGATCATGGATTTGGTACTGGCATGCTTATCGAGAGCAAGAGCCTTGTTGCAGATCTCAGTGTCTTGAGGATCTTCTTCGCCGCCAGTTGCATCAATGAAGCCTTTGTTTGCTCGACAAACGTTCTTCATTTCGTGGTTGACTTGTTCCTGGACAAAGTACTGCCAGACCCAGGAGGATCGTGCAGTGCTGGTGGTGTTGGAAGCAGTATCAGAGACTGAATCAGAGGGAGCGAGACTGGAAGATGACAGGACTGAGCGACGTAGATTAGTTGTTGATCTAGTGACGGGCATGGAAAGAGCGGACATAGCGGATACAATTAAAAGGGAAAGTGTATATGCGAGATTATGCGAGATAAGGGGTATGCAATGCTCGTGATCGGTGGAAAGAGGGTGCCGGTGTATACACGTCAATCGGCATAAACAAAGATGTATGACATAATCAGTCGTGAGAACTTTTTCAAGGAGAAAACAGGTCGGCCGCCGGGCGGCCGACCCGGCCGAGCCACTGACGGGGCTTTTGTGACTATCACTATGTTAGGTTTTGAAGCCCCGGGGCGCGTACTGTGGAGCTCCAAAAAGTCGTCGGGCAGACTCGGCCGTGCGGGGCCGGGACCGGGTCGCAGCCCTACTTACAATACAAGTGAAATATACTTGGAATCCAATAGTAACTGTGTTACTGTAATTAACTAATCTCAGAATCACAATTTGCACACACTTGTAGTCCAAAGATTTCCAAGGTTCAGACTATATAAATGTTGAAAATCTAACCATTTTGAGCATCATCACATCAACATTCAACTACTACACAAATTTCTCTTACAGTCACCTCTGAGAAAACCGGTATGTGTGAAAACCAATGATCTTTGAGGGCCAATACTTTTTTGGCCAAACAATTTTTTGTTTTCAGCAAAATTTGCTCTGACAAAACAGATACTTGGTGAAAACCAATAACTTTGGACCCAATTTTTTGGGTATTGGATTGCTCAGAGGCAACTGTATTCATCTTCCTAGTTGCTTTAAACTTTGCTTAACAAATACCAAACATTAAAGGCCTGAGTCTACAAACCTTGAAACTCAAACCTTCTGTCTTCTCCCTTATTTTGTGTGCTCATTCAACTTTGTTTCTGATTAGATTCCATAATCAGTAATTTTTGTCATATCCATTTGGTGGAATTACTTGTAAGGAAGTAGTCCTGAAGTGCTACTTTTATCAAATTTGGAATTCATCTGATATAAGAGATTCTAGCTCTACAGGGAAGTCTCTATTAGTCAGAGTGCAAAGTTCCTGGTGTTATAATAGACTTTGACACCACCTTCTTTGACCCTTCTTCCAACAAGAAGAGGATCAATTTAGGATTGAGAATGGCTTGCACATCAGTTGCTCCTATTTCTACTTATTGTAAAGAACAATGATCAAACCAAAATCCCTGGGCAAAATCCTTTGTTCAAAGGTCATCCAACTCAAGTCTTTACTTCTTCATTCCAAGTAAAGCTCTTACACCCCAGTGTCTAACCATTCATACTTGTAGATTTTGATCTACACAACTTTAGTAGAAGTTATTGGACCATCTACAACCTTTTTATCAAATCTACTACCCTATAGATGCTAGTAGGCTCACTGGTGTACTGTGAGCATTGAGAGAGGCTCTTGGGGGTGGGACAAATGGCTATGGGTCTTCATAGGTCCTGATGCATAATAGAAGTGATTTTGAAAAAAATAAGAAAGCAAACTTTTTGGGAACAGCTGTAACTCAACAACTTTTGCCTTTTATGTCACTTTTGTCAACTTTTTGCCCAAAGTTGAGCTCAAATTCTGACATCTTCCAATACAAACATTGGAGCAAATATGGCAAATTCCAACCGTTTTCTGCACAAACCACTGCTGGCACAAACATAGATAATCTCCAAGGCCAAATCCCGACATTTGGGTCCTTGTGAAGTTTGTTGGGAATGGCTTTAATATGTAAGTACAAATGGAATACAGCATGGATGACATGTTGTACTCTGTTGCACTTGGGTGACAGGTCGCGGGAAGCAGCTGAAGTTTTGTGAGAGTGGTTGCTGTGGTTGCTCTTCGTCTTGAGATTGCTGGTGATTACCAAAAAAAACCAATCTTACAATCAACATCGTTATGTCTTCTTCAAAGTTCCCTCCTCACTTCATGAATAAAAAATTCACCACCCCCAATCTAAAATAAGTCATTGATAGCTTTTCTTTTCTCAACGAAATTAGTCTTAAGTTAAAACATCAATTCAGACTTCAGACTTGCATAGTAATACCCTGTAATATCATACTTTATCTCTTTCTTGTTTTCAAAGAATCTCAAACTTCTATTTTCATTTATCAAGCAAGTTGATTTGTATCTCATCAACGCCCTCATCAGTACCATATCCCGGTGACTTGTGAGTACAAATCAAAAGAAGAGACGAGAGGGTATCATCAAATTAAATCATTAACGATTCATTCTTTAGGTTTTGGCATACATTCAATTTAACCGCTCAATCTTCGAGGGCTTTCTTTTTGAGAACTTTACTCTTTTTAAACCAGCACCACCATCAGCAAGCCTTCTTTCGCCTCTTAGAAAATTTATCCGCCACTCCGATCATTCAATAGCTGTGACACCAATCTTTTTAAAAAGTAAACTTCAGAGTTGTACCGATTGATCTGCAACACAAGGACTGTCAGACACGCGCAACGCGTTCTTAAAAACTAATCCCACTTTTCGCTGATTACATATCTTGATTTCACTTCAACACTCATCATTTCACCATCCAATCAAATTTATCATCATTACATAACATTAGCCTACACACTACCTCACCATCATTCCGTATTCAAGAGTTCCAAGAAGTTAAACCATCTCAATCCACGATTAGTTCGACCGATCGAGTGATCGAATGCGATAATAGATAATCTTTCTGAACAAGATCGGGTGATTATCCAGTTTGGTACTGAGTGACCTCACAGAATCCATCGTATCTTACAACAGATCAAGAAATCAAGTGCGATAGGTTTCGACAAGTTGAAATCAAACCGACGATCGTCCTCTCTGGTTTTACAGTTTGGATGAGATTCAGGTACAGATCTTCTGATAGAATCTTTGGTGATTACTCCTAATATTTCTTTAATTTTGATTTTGATTTGAGAAGTGTGAGTGTTAACATTTATGAATGAATTCTTTAAACCTCCTTTTACAAATTATCGCCATCTCATCAAAACACTCCAGATCATCATCAACTTTTGTATCAGACAAACTAATCCATTTAACTTGTATGAAAAGCGTTATTATCACTTCACTTTACTACAGTCTCAGATCAATACACCACAACCGATTATAAAGTACCTTACAAATCTTGTAATACGTAATACATACTAGATATTTACAACCATCTCACTTTATCAACTTTTCATCTCAACTTTACCTATCTCTTCGCTTTACCAATCATTTCAATTGAATACGTAATCTCTTGATTTCAATCCATCAGGAGCTTCAACTATTCACTTTTATGGTTTATTAAGTCATCTTCTTTACCAATATCAAGATTCGAAAGATACCCATCTCACAATCACTATTCTCTGATCTCCATTCTCCACTTCCATTCGATCACATTCTACTTCTCGATACCGAACATCTTTCATGAGATCATCGACTCATCAAACAAACTCACCTATCATGATGCCATCAACAAATTCTAGTTCGCCCGACTTACCTCAGAAATTATTCGGCATCAACAATCACCTCTCTTCTCAATCTACGCCTTCTCAGTCTTCATCACCACCTCTTCTCCTCTTCCCTCGCACTTCACAATCACAGGCACTGGATCAAGGAGTCTGGCAGGGTGACTACTCACTCAACAGCTACATTCATGATTATCTCTGTAAACGAGGATTCCACGGTACTGCTGAGAAGCTCATTCAAGAATCTGGTATGGACAAATCTTCAGCATGGGGTAGTAATAAGCTTTTGAACACTCCACAAGGGTTGCTTTATGAATGGTGGACCATCTTTTGGGAAGTCTTTCTCGCCAGCTCAGGCAGTAGCGGACACCATGATGCCAATCTTTACTCGCAAATTGTACGTCTCAGTTTTCTGCATCATCTTTTCGTGACATGGCGACCTGCATCCTGATCAGTGATGATGACGTTCAATAGACGAAAGCGTCCAGGTCCGAGAGTGCCTCCGGATCAACTCAGCAGCGTAACGCTGGGCTGATCAAGTTACCTACGGCTGAGCGATCTACACATCGGAGCCCACCAGATCCAAATAGCAACCCGGACTCCGATCTTGTCACAATCTCATCTTCGACTTCTACCAATACTTGCTCTAACACTAGTCCCAAGGTCCCTCGTCCATGTCCTCCGAATCACTCGGATTCAATTAATATTGCCCATCGTCCCGCGGTTTGTATCTGATTGACACTTCACGTTTACTACTTTGATCACCTTATTGACCTTTTCATCTTTTTTTTGACGCAGGTCACAAGGCTGAGAACAACTTCTGGAAATAGCCCATCCTCGCATCTCACTTCACCTGCCACCACCGCTCGTTCACTACAAATTCAACAATCGCAACAACTCCAGCATCCCAATTCCCAAACGCATTATCAGCTTCTGCAACCGCAACGCCATCAGCAGCAACAGCCCCAAGCGCTCCAACAAAACCAAGCACATCAACACGCACACCAGCTACACCAACAGCAACAGCACCAATCATTGTCATCAAACGCTCCACCTAATGGCCAACCGCAACGCCAGCCAGCCAGTCACATGATGGCTCCTCCACCCCATCCAGCTTCTTTCCAACCCCGACCTTTGACGGACAACGAGGCCATGACCCGCCAGGCGTTGTGCAGCGCTGGACTGTCAGGACGAGAAATTCCGTCCTTGACGCTTGAAGAGAGAGAACGATATACGGCCCAATTGAGTAATTTAGTTACAATGCATCACGCCGCACAGCTCCACAGAGTACTTTCGAATCCACGAGGCATTCCATATTCACCTCTGGCCGACCCAAGAATACTACCTAACCATCCCAGTATTCATCGCGATATTCACCAGCTCTCCCTGCAACAGCAACAAGAACGTCAGTTAGGAGCTGTCCGAGCAGCTCAGCTGCAGCAACCCGCTATGTCACTGTGAGCCTCTGGCCCTTAGCTCACATTAGGCTTTTCTTGTTTGGCTGAGTTCTAGTTAATATAATGTTGTTCTTATTCTTTTTGGTTATCCAGTGGTCAAACTTCTCCGGGGAATCTTGTTGGACCCTCCCAGAGTCCAAGTGCAATGCCATCAGCGGTTAACTCTCATCAGATGTTCAACGGGGCTCAAAATGGAAGAAAACGACCGTTGACGCCGGCCCAGAACATAAACGAAACCCCACCAGCTAACGTTTCTGACACTAACTGGCCTTCACCATCTAGCCGAAAGCGGTCAAAGCCGCTCGATGCTCCTTCACCCGCCCCAAGTCCTAGGATTCGAGTGGGCTCTGGCATGGTAATTCAACCGTCTTTTTGAGTTTGTATTGTCAAGTTATCTGATGACGTCATCTATACAGAGCGCCAACGGAATTTCGGCGTCAGAAGCACGGCGTACTGTGGATACGTTACACGGAATTACTGGTCGTAACGAAAATCAGACCGGGATTGAAGGCGATGGCCAAGTGAATAATCAACCCGAAAGATCTGTCTATGGTACCCCCTCTACAAAAGCAAACGGTGAACCGCCTAAGGCAAATACGCCCAACGCGCCTACCCCTGCATCGACTCCCAGTGCCTCTCAGCATGCCACCGCCAATATGGCTACTCCACATCATAATCCACCAGCTATGGATGCAAACCATCCATCTGCCTTGCGATCTTCTGGTATGTAACTGGCTCTTTCAGAACGTAATCAAGACATATCTGACTTTTGGTGTCTTCGTCGATTTCGCTTCTTTCCAGGTCCTTTGAGCAGCGGGAATGGATTAGGAGCAGGATGCGCATCGTCGCCCGCAGCTCTCTCCAAACCTACCGGAAATGGGTTTACCAACCTTGCTTTCAATCCTCATCAACCATCCGGTCCGACCTCGAGTGGGATGACAATGGGAGATTCAAGTCAAATAAATGCTTCTGCCCTCGATCTTCGCTCGTTGAACGGTGTTTACGGTATACGCGATTCCACAAATGAAAACAACTCTACAGCCGAGAGTCGTAATGAGAATGTAAAAGATTCAGCCTCACAAATGAACAGCACTCCAGGTGGAAGCGGACTGGACCTTATCCCTGGTGGCTTTGATATCGATAAGCTCCTGGAAGATGCGGTAAGTTCTTCTACTATCTCGTGACCACCACCAGTTGAATTTTGGAAGAGATGACGGTCGTAGGTTAGCTGATCTGCTCATTGGTCTTGTTTAGTCGTTTTGGAACACTATGCATCAGGTGTAAAACGATCCTCTCATATTGGCAAGTTGAATGGTCTTTCAGCTGTATTAATGTTGTGCAATATCATCAAACCGTCAACATCATCCGATACTTGAATACCAATGAAGGCAGAGTGATCTAAGTCGTGCACATGGCCAAGAAAACACTCGTCATGACATCAAAAATCTCGAAACTATTCTCTTTGATGTCGATCAGTCGACAGCCATCTTAATCTTTCTCTTACAACTTTTTCCTAGATCATGTCCCTAAAATGTGTACCTTTCTACATCAAATCGGTGTTGGGGTTGCTGTACCTTTGTTTTCTTCGTATTGTCATTCTTCTTTGGGTTGTTTGTCTGTGCTTTTCGTCCCTTTTGGTTCATGTTGTTGTGAGATGTTGCACATATGTCTGTAACAGGAGTCTTCTTGTTGTTTTCTCTATATCTTCTTTCTACGCACCATCCGTACCTCATAGGTTATTACGATCTTGCTCGAAAGAATTCCTTTTCCTTTTCTTATTTCCTTTCTTTAGAGGATTACCCTGATGTTTCTTTCACCTTCTTATTCTTAATGCTTGTATGGAGGTTTCAACTTTGTGAAGATGTGGGATTAGATTGAAGTTTATTTTTGTGAAGGAGATTATAGTAAATTAATTTAGGAGTAAAAAAAGTTTGAGTGAAGAAACAAACATATTTGATATCTTGTATTGTAATTTTTTTGTTTTGTTTTTGAGAAAGAGGGGAAGGATAATTTACTAATTAATAAAGAAAGATTTTTAATTTGTGACTTTTTTTTCCATGAATTCTTTGTAGTGGGAGAAATTAAGAAGGGAGAGGATTTGACTGTTAAAAAGGATTTGAAACTCTTTTTAAAAAAAACCTTCTATTAGGCAAAAAAAGAATGCCAAAGGTTTGTATTCTTCCCAAGAGTTGAAGATGAAGTAAAATACATTACAACTGTCTGGAAGACAATTGTGCATAAAAACCTTCAACTTCCTACTCTACTGGGAGGCCAAAGTACTCACAACTTTGTAACACTGAACTCCTCCCGCGGATATGTCCCACTGTGCGATGTTTTTATAATTGATAGTTTGGCATTAATTCATGTTGTGGCATCTGAATTCTTATATGCTTGAAGCCTTCCAGTCCACACGCACATATATATCCGTTGAGAGAAAGCGTTATAAAGACGCGCACATATGTGATGCAAGACTGCCGTATAAACACACACATATATATTTATTGAAAGAAAGACTGCCCTATGAACACATCGGTATATATTGTGAAAAACTGCCTTTAAGCGCAAACTGTACAACAATAGGCAAGTCACATATGAGAAAGCGCTTGTACTCATCCAACGGTATCTTGCTCAGGGATCAGACAATTGTGGGAACAGGTAGGACATTCCCGCCTACAAATG
This sequence comes from Melampsora larici-populina 98AG31, assembly GCF_000204055.1. Taxonomy (NCBI): domain Eukaryota; kingdom Fungi; phylum Basidiomycota; class Pucciniomycetes; order Pucciniales; family Melampsoraceae; genus Melampsora; species Melampsora laricis-populina. The sequence continues at coordinate 307,856 of NW_006768846.1, read as the reverse complement.
TATCCACGTAGGCCTGGAATGTAGAATGGAAGTCAATGCCTAAGCAAGGTGAAGCAAAATGATTCTAGAATAGATGTGAGAAATGATCTGAAGTATAGCTTACTTGTCGGTAAGGGTTCTTCTCGGTTTCAGTGTTCCGGTTATAAGGTACCCATTTTGGCTCATCCTATGAGATGGTCAAACATAGCGTCCATTCAGAGAAAAGGCTTCGGAGTGGGAATTGAAATGTCAAAAGAAAAGAAAATGACAGCACCTTGAAAAGGCGCATGGCTTTGATATAGTCTTTGGTATCGACTGTGAAGCGGTGATATATACCTGATAGAAGACCATGAGAGTAAGCTTAGGATCATAGTTTGTAGTAGAATCACATGAAAGTTTACCTGGAGGTAGAACTAGTAGATCGCCTTTGCTAACTTGAATTCTGATCCAATTTTGATCACTCTTGTCTTTTTGTTTTTGGCGTTTACGGAGTCAAAGAGTGATCAAATCAATTGAGAATTGTCTGAGATAGATGAGTTATAAAAGATTGTAGGTTACCTCGAACATCAAAGTAGCCGGTTCCATCGATAATCCATCGGATCTCTTCATCTATGTTCATCAGAAGAGCGAGCTCGTATTAGTAAGGAGCAACGCAAGATAGGTGTACACCATAAAGTTACGGAAGGACGACACTCGGGTGGCGTTGGAGATACGCTAGAGTTGATTGGTGGGCCAGTGGTGTAGAAAAACTGAGAGCTGTCTCACCTTCATGGAGATGCTCTTCGAAGAAAGAGTTGATCTTTGTCAAATATATATCCCCCTGATTAGCAGACGGAAAAAATAGGTGAGCATCTTCATTCATACATGCGAAGCTGGGAATGAGAAATCACGAACCATGGCTTCCTTACTAACGATGATTTGGTCTCTGTTTCTGTAACCTCGTTCGGCTGCCAACTTATCGACCTCATCAAGTTCTTCTGTATGCCAATGTAACACGCCTAAATCTTTCAAGCCATCAGAAGTGATCGTAACTTTTGAGTCATGTTCGGCTCTTTGGTCTTCCGAAGACTGGGTAAAATTAAACAAGTATATTGAATAAAATGAATTAGCTCTCATAAAGCCTTATCGGAAAATGCGATATCAGGAGGAAAGATGCGAATGTGCTGCAGGTATGAAGGATATCAAAAATCACCTCCTCGTAGATGTAGGCTCGCATGAGTTTGAACGGATACAATTTTTTGGTAATGTCGAGAAGTTTGTCCTGGTATTAGGAGTGTTACTCTAGAACTCTAACTTCGTTCAATGGAGGGTGACTGAAAAACGTCGGCTTTATCTTTCTCTCGTCGTTGTTGCTGAGTCAGCTGAGCGGACAAGAGATTCAGACCGTCCCGGACGAGCGCGGGCTAGTCGCGGTCTGTTATTTTCGGAGTTCATGCTATATGCGGCGTCCGGGTCCACAAAAGAGCATTCTGAACGAGTATTCCTCAAAGGTCCATTGCTGAAGCCCATTAGGTGCCCCCTTCACCTCTATTTATCGAAGCCACGAGGAGTCTTATCAAGTGTTTTTTACTAGCAGAAAGGGTGACAGCTTGTAGAGTTCAGAAAATTATATAAACCCACATCAAGACGCTGAGATGGTTACATATTTCCATCCAAAAACAATTCAACTTTTTCTGATGTTGATCTGCTTGGAGAGAAAGAGGTTCCTAATACATGGTATATTTATCAAATGAAAACAGAGTTGAGCACCAGTGACTTTGATTGCTTCGAATAATTGGTAGTGTGGCTCACAACATCACGCTTATGGTGTAAGATTTTTAGAGATGTGTCATAAAACATTGTTCAGCTTTTTCTATAAATGAATAGAAGACAAGTTGAGCTATCCATGCTCTTGGGATTTATGGAGATTCAGCATACATTCCCTTCCACCAGAATTGTCAATGACATTTTTCTGAACATGACCTTGGAAATTGATATTATGATTGGAATGCTGATCGTGCACTGGATCAGCGTATTTTGGCTTGAAATTACGTAATCCGTCGATAGCAACTCAATTTTAAATTTGAAACGATTTAAAGCTGTTGACCATTTCACTTTAATTTGATTACCATTACCATCATCATCCATCACTCAAACTATTCTCATTCTCAACAATTCTCATTCTCATCATCATTCATCATCATCATGTCTATTCATCAATCAATCAGTTCATCATCAATCAATAAACATTCATCAGCTTCAAGTACTTCAAGTACATCTTCTAATCAACTTCAACTTCAACAACTTTCAAATCATATGCACTCAATCTCTCTCAATCACCCTTCACTCTCATTAGCAGCTCTCACTCCTGAAGGTACACCTCCAAAGGCATTCTCGTCTAACTCAACCACTTCGATCTTACATCCGCCTCCAAATCGAACTATCTCTCCTCCTACTCCAGCACCTTCACCTCAACCTCAAACAGACAAAGATTGGTCTCATCTCGCTACTCATCCTCAACGAATTCCATCCTTACGTCTCGATGACTCACTTACCTTAATCGAAGCATTCAGTTCCTTATCTCTTGGTAGTAGAACCAAATTCCTCAACTCACTCTTACCTATTCTCAATCTCAATGAACTCACCACACTCTCTGGTAAGATTCTACCAAGGCTGAAGCGTGACTTTTTAAGAGAGTTACCCATCGAAATCTCTCTTCATATTCTCAGCTTTGTTGATGATCCAAAGACCTTAATGCGAGCTGGTATGGTCAGTCGTTTTTGGAGATCATTAGTCAGTGATGAAGCCACTTGGAAAGGAATGTGTTGGAGACGTGGCTTCAATAATCGGAATGCTCCTATCAGTCTCAGTGAACGCATGGAAAAGGAGCGCAAAGGTCGTGTAGAAACTTATCGAGCTGGTGTGGAGGAGCGTAGACGAAGGAAGAAGGCTCTCAAACATGATCAAGCTGCCCAAAGAGCAGCCAACAATCAAGATCCGTCTTCTTCAACAGTACATCAATCTTCCAACGCTCAAACAAGTCCATTCCGTACATTGGATCTCGATCAGCTTATCAACGGTCCCAATGCCACTTCATCTACCTCTCTAGGACTCATCCGCAACACAAATCCTGTCACCACTGGTCTTGGCGTAGAAACCGAGGCACTCGATCACGGATACAATGGTCGCTTTGCAAATCCGGAACATGCACTGACATCCAACTTGCCTTACACCCTCGACCCAGAATCTCATCCTGATCAACTTTCGACGCCGTATCTCTCAAACCCTCACCAAATCCCTACGTTCCCATTCTCTAGGCGCAGCAGCTACCATGATCGCATCACTTCACCCAGGCTTGACGGTTCTGATCCGCAGCAAGGTACCAGGAGTGGGATGATGAGCAGGATGCCAAGCGGGGCGCCAGAAAACCCTCAAACCACATCACACGATCATCTCACTGCTCTTGGTATCGAATCTAGTCAAGGTGAAAGCCCGTTCTCAGCTGTAATCAATTTGCCAATGATCAGACAGCCCCATCGAGTCATCAATGCCACCTCACCTGAACCTGGCATGATTGCCCCCACTGATGCGACTTCACCTCGTAGGACTCGTCCTCACTCAATGCCACTCATCGGTCTCAATCTCAGTCTCCCCAATCCTGCATACTCAAGCCCATTTGAAGCTTCTCGTCCATATCCTCCTGATCTACCCCACCACCAGTTTGATGATGCCTCTAATAGCACGCCTAGCTCAACTCATCCCGATCAACTCAATTCACTCGCCAATACACCTACCACAGCCAATGCGCTCGAAATGCATCCTCCGAACAGTGCATCTTCTTCGATGGTCGAAGAAACTGAGTATTCACCTCGTCCGCCTTTTTCTTACAAATCATACTTCAAGCGGGCATATCTCACTGAATCAAATTGGCTCAGGGGCCCTGGGGACCTTATCACAATGCAGACTTCGCAGAATTACGATGGAAATGAATGGGTAGTCACCTCACTTTGTTTCGATGATGATTGGATTGTGGTGGGCATGGCTACGAGTAAGATCCATGTCTTTGATGCCCGGACGGGAGAGTTCGTCAGAATGTTGGCAGGTCATGAACTCGGAGTTTGGTCTCTTGCGTTGGTGAGCAAGGGTGGAATCAGAGATCGCAGGGATCCGATTCCGAAATCGAGTAAAAAGGGTAAAGGGGTAGATGTTTCGGAAATAAATACAAGTAATGAGCGTTCAAGTGCATCTGGTTCGGAATGGATTGCGTCAGATCATCATTTCTCGAGCGGTTCTCGCGGAAACGGCGGAGGCGCGAGTATGATGCGGGCCAAGGGCGGTTTAGGGGTATCAAACTCCAGTTGGGACTTGCCAACACGTCGAGCACGATCTAGAAGTCAACAAAGAACAGTTACCAACAGCGCTACTATATTCCCACCTGTATCCGCAGAGATAGCTCCAGATGATGGCACATCAGCTTACCCAACACCTTTTCCAATTTTTGTCCAACCAGAGAACAACGGCGTTGAAACGACCCATCGAAACCTTCAAGCTAGTTTACTCGGTACATCCGAGGAAACAACCACTGTTACATCAGTTCCAATGAGAGCCGGACGATCAATGCCTGCTCCGATCTCAATTCCTTCCGATCGATCTTCGTCCATCAGTAGTGCTACCACCTCAAGTTCACATCAGTTCAATCATTCATCTCGGCGTCGATCATTCGGTTCATTGATGACCCCTCATTACCTCGATGATAACTTCAGACAGGGGCCTGCAAGCGCGGGCTTACATCATCAATCTGGCGAAGTCATTGGTGGAATGGGGTTGGGTGCTGGGGGTCCATCAGCCGGCAACCTACAGCAATCATCTGCTTGTGGAATCTCCAGAGGCTGGGGACAGAAGAGGAGCTTGGTGGTCAGCGGTGGGTGCGATAGAGATGTAAGAGTATGGGAAGTTGAGACGGGGTTAGTCATACTTTCAATCTTTGTTTTACTGAAACGATTATTGACTCTAGTTTGAAACAGTCGATGCTTGCATGTTCTAGCGGGGCATAGCTCGACCATTAGATGTATGAAAGTCTTAGAAGGTAGACCAATTGCGATTTCAGGATCGAGAGATTCAACACTGAGAGTATGGGATATAGAGCAAGGGGTTCAGAAACACCTCTTGGTTGGACATACGCTCAGTGTACGAGCCGTTGAAGTTCATGGCAATAGAGCAGTCAGTGGAAGTTACGATAATACATGTCGATTATGGGATGTTGATACTGTGAGTACCCTCCCTTTTCCCCTCTCTTCCTCTTGGGAGCAGAGAAAAAGAAATTGAAGTTGTGATGTAAATGATAGGGCGAATGCTTGAAGTTATTAAGAGGACACTATCACCAGATCTATGCAGTAGCATTCGATGGCACTCGAATCGCATCAGGTTCAATGGACTCTACAGTATGTATCTGGTCAGCCGAGACGGGTGAACTCCTTGCACTTTTACAAGGTCACACGGCATTAGTGGGACAAGTTCAGATCAATGGACCCTCAAACGTGTTGGTCACTGGCGGCTCGGACGGCAGAGTAGTGGTGTTCAGTTTGGAGAGTTTTGAATGTTTACATAGGTTATGTGCTCATGATAACTCGGTGACCTGTTTGCAATTTGATGATCGGTTCGTGGTCACAGGTGGAAATGATGGGCGAGTCAAATTATGGGACTTCAAGGTCAGTTTTTTTTCTTTTGTCTCGGGCACTTGTCCTTTGAGCCAAATCCTGATTGTTTCAAATTTTCTTTTCGATGTATCACGCTTTTTTTTCAGACTGGATCATTTATCAGAGAATTAGCAGAGCCTTGTGAAGCAGTTTGGCGGATTGTATTGAGAGATGATAAAGCGGTTTTGTTATGTAAAAGGGATGGAAGAACAGTAATGGAAGTAATATCTTTTAGACCTAGTTTAGATTCTATTTAAGGCTTAACTTTCTTTTCCTTTCCTACCTTATTTTCTGCATTGAATTGTATTGTGTGTTGTTTTTTTGTCGTTCTTTTATGATTTTTTTTCTTTGTTTGAGTTTGTTCGTTTATTGAAAGGAAGGCATGGGAAAGGAAAGAAGTATGTGAGTTGGAATGTTCTTATTGTTTTTTTTGCAAACTTATATATTGTTAGTGGTCCATAATCAAGACAAGGTAAAGATGTTTTCAAGTGTTGTGATACTTTGCTTTTTTTGTTTTAGGTGCTTATTGATCTATTTGTTTAATATATTGTTTGAATCAAGCTGAGGTACTCTGGAGACAATGTCAGAGTTGAAGTTGTACATACCAGCACTTGCTTTGGCTGTGGGCACAGAGAGTTGACAGATCCCTATATGCAATAGTATCCCCAGGATTTGATTTACAAGAGTCAAAAATACAGATCCCTATGTGCAATAGTCCACCCAGGATTTGACTTGCAAGAGTGCATAAATCAAATCCTGGGGGTATCATTGCATCAACTGATGTGCCCAGGGCCACAGGCAGAGCAAGTGCCAGCATGTGCAACTCCAACTCTGACATTTTATTTATATTTGAATGTCCTGCAGGACTTGAACCCACAACCTGATCCCTTGGTCTAGGAGGGTGCTCTTACGGGCCACCAATAATAACCTGTTGTTATCAACATGCTTCTGGAGATCATTCCAATGGTGAAAAAGGAAGTTCCGGTATCACATGGGTTTTTGAGCATTACATTGAATCAAGGTAGCAAGATTATTTTATCAAGGCTATAAGCTAATTAGTGCACATGTCCCAGTGAGACAATCATGCCTAACACTGAGAAGGCAACCTGGAATGGCTTATATGCGCTGACAACATTAGCTGTATGAAGTGGGAGAGATGCGGTATCAGTCTTTCTCTGAGACTACCTGAGAGAAGCAGTGAGACATACAGGTATAGTTCAATCCCGGTCTGTGTGGCGCGTTTTTTTTTGCATGGCGCTTCCTTCTCTTTATAAGCCTTCCACCAACTACAGAACATCTAGACATCCATTGGTCAATTTCATTGGTCAAAAATAATACATACAAAAGACGATCGAGTTGATAAAATGCAAAATGAGATGTCTTGAAAAGCAGAAGTTGGAAGCATTTTAGGTTGGTTGAAAAGAAGTGATATCGAGTGCTTTTCGTGAAGATTATACATACAAAGAGACAGTTTGAAAAGATGGCGACTGAGTCGTTTTTGAAGAAATCAAGACAACGCAACAGATAGAAACCTCTTACATCAAAGTATCTCGCTCCGATGACAATGCATTGTTTTTCTTGTATCGGTTTTGCTTGCTACTTTCATTCAAAGTAGCTTGTTCCAATAACATTTTGTTGTTTTGTAAGTTGCTTCATTATCAATACTTTGATATGTAAGTGGTTGTAGCGATAGAACCCCCTTGACAATGTTTCAGGGGGATTGGAGTGAGTCTGAAGGTATAGATATAAGGTGCACATGGATGACTCGACAAAGGTTCTTGATTCTTGATGAGGTTATCAAAGTGTTAACAGCTTCTTTGAAGTCTTAATGATGAATTTGTTCAAGTCTTCATACATATGTACCAGTTGCCACCAGCCTGTACAGACAGTGTACAAAAAGCCACCATCCGGTTTACTTTTTTGTTTGTCTCAGGATAGTCTCAGAGCGAGTTAGTCTCAGAAAAAGACTGATACGGTTACGCTCCCTATGAAGTGTACATATAGGACAGAATATATCAGATATCCAACAATTTATCCATCTCTTGTGACTCTACACTAGATTGCAAATTTACTGCTGAGTTTAGAAAAGTAAGAAAATATAGAAAAGTACCTATAGGTCACAAGGGGTCTGTAGAATGTGAAACAACAAGTGTTGAAGCTTTGTGTGCTTTCCCATCATCTTGTATATTTTTTGTATTGTTTTACACCAGAATTGACTTACAACATTAGTAACCATACTTTTGTCCAGAACACCAGGGATTTGTAATGATCTCTGACACTGGTTACAGAAGTGCCACAACCTGTGAAAGAGAGCCAACCAAGTCCCACTCTTGTAGAGCAGACTTTCTATATTGCTCTCTTCTCTATGCTACAATAACTATACCAGATAGTACCCACCATCCCTCTCTGTCTGTCCCATGTCACAAGATCCCATTCCCGGTCATAATAGGATTAAGCTTGGCTCTGAAAATTTCATTGAGAGATTGATGGTGCATCTCCACAAATGGGTAGGGGACAGCAAGGCAGTGAGGCAAGAAAAGCCTTTACATTTTCACTGCTATGGCTCCAGCATTTTTTCAAAGATTGTTGAGCATGGCTTTTGGATAAAAAAATAATCAGACTAAATATCAAAGGTATTGGGCAGAAATTGTGAGCTTTATGTGATATCTTCTAAGGTTTCTGTCCAAGACTTACTGGTTTTGGAAAAGATGTAAGTCTATGAATTGAGATTTGCACTGCCAAAAGATCAGAAGATCTGTCCAAGAATCTGAATTTCATAAAGGCTCAGGTTCCTCAACCCAAGGGATTTATTTTGAAAGTGTAAAAGGTGGATTGTTACATTTTTATTTTCTTGTGATTATAATTATGTGTTGATAGTATTATATAGATTGGTTCAAGGTAAGTTGTTTCCAAAATCTAGAGGAATTGATTGGATTCATTGGAAAATGTGAATATTAAGGATTGCCCCAGTTCAGCTCCAGAATTTTAATGATTATGTGAACCTCTTGGAGCAGACTGTACACAATTCACTACTGAGTTTTGAAACCTCAGAAAACATAGAAAATTCCTTGCACAGCTATTTTAATTTGGGTTGCATCAACACCGCAAGTGCTACACAACACAATGGATTTTGACCTTTTTCCATTGTGTGGCGTAGTCAGCACAATATTACACTCCGCAAACACTCCACAATTGGGGTCTTTTTTTCTAACTCAACATTGTAAAGCGGTAGGAGTGCAATATTTGCACAATATTGTGCGCTGCGCAATGCCACAACAACATTGCGGAAATATTGCATAAACTGTGCAATATGCACAATATTGCACTGAATAACCATCAAAACTTTTCATTTTTTTGGAAATTATAAACAAAGGGAAGGAATAAATTGATTTTCTTCTTTTTCTTTACACTGGGAATTTAAGCTTGGAGAGAATTTAGTTGAGGTGCGCAAGGGTTTAAAGCACTCCTGGGTAAGGGCTTTCACTTCGCTATGTAGCAGTATAGAAAAGTTAAACCACAATTGCAGTGCGTTTCTCCCAAGAACTGAGTTTTTCAAGGCTGGGTTGCGCAGCGCTGGCACCACAATATATAGTGGTGCCATTGCAGCACCCAAAACCACTACACAACTGCAATATACTGCACAGCGCTTGCAGTATTGGTTGCATTCTAAAAACATAAAGAGCAAGTGACTCAAAGCTTTCAAGCTTACAAAGCTTCAATTTTTTGTAAGGTTGCAACACTCAAAATCAAAATTCCTGTAAGCTAAAAGAGGTCAAAAGATATATAGAAAAACAACAAAAATACGGTAATGGGCTGTTCTGTCCTCTTACATCTTGTTTCAGTGGATACTAGAGACAGGTGCTGCAGTATCCTCTAGGTGGCAGGGCCAAGCAAGTAGACTAATGTTTAAGTTGACAATGAGTTCACTCCTGGGTGTTGTATTCACTTCATTTCAATCATCTGTGAAGATCAATTGATCATTTCTCAATTAAATATCCAGGGCAATATTGTAGTTGTGTAGCAGTTCAGACTTGAAATAGGTTGATTGAAATTGAAAAAATGTGGGTAACTGCACTGCCACAACTTGGGTTTTTCAATGCCTAAAACTTGGTACAAACACAAAATATGTTTATATGGGCTACATGTCAAGTGGGAAAATAAGAAAACTGGGTGTTTTGCTGCTAAAGTAGGGTTTAACCTCTTTGGAAGGTCTTGATGTGTCAGAGGGAGGACATAATGTGGGTAAGAATGAGCATAACAACTTATCTAAGAGAAATTACATGAAATCAACAATAAGTAGACTTATAGCACTGTCAATAAAGCTGCCTTGGATTGGAAAATCTAAGGGATACTTGGATGGCAATAGACTCAGACATGGTGTCTTAGTAATAGATCCAAGGCAATATCTGGGGCCAAAGAAAGTCTTAGATTATTTACTCAGAAACACACTCCAAGGGAATGTGGATCCAAGGATACCTCAGATTTTCCAATCCAAGGCAGCTTTTCCGGCAGTGAGGAGACAGGCAAGAGCAAGCAAGAAAAAACAGAAATGCATGAGGTGAAACACTTAAGAGTGTGTACTGTAGTGCGGAATTACACACACAAAAGTCAAGTTCATGTGAATACCAAGTGATGCACACAGTCATGCAGTCTGGGCTTTCTTTCCGAAAAAAAAACAGAGAATTGTTATCTTGATGGTATATAAAAGACAGTACAAGTTATGGTCCCTATGTCATTGTGGGACACTTCCTTTTGTCCTTGGATGTAAAAAGGGTGATTCAATTACTAATCACATCACCTCAGGCAATGTGTAAGTCACAATGCAAGAGATTGCATTGAGTTGTGAATTTGTTGCTACCTCAACAAAGTCACAATACTCAAATTGGCATTGTGGATACTCAGCAACAATATCTAGAAGCTCAATTGAGCATTGTGTCACATTTGCAGTAAAACACATTGGTACTGGTATTTGACATCACACAGTGTACTGTTGCATCTTCTGTTTGTTTCTCCTTGAATTACAAATTATTGAAGCCATTTAGATTCATAATACATGTCTAATAACAGCCACCAGCTATTATTTATGGGCAGGCCAGAGACTGCCATCAACTCCAAAGAATTCCAATCAAATACCCAATGTAATGTCTTATTATACATACACACATGGTGGGAAAATTTCTCACCATGATGTAAAAGTTGCATGTGTAATTCAGTGTGCCTCTTTTTACTAAAGGGTGTGCAGTAAATCAAAACCAGGCAATCCATTATTTTTGTGCACAATTAGCACAGTAAATTTGAATTACCATTTGTTTTGTTGTGTTTCAGCCAATGTATCAAGATGCCATCTTGAGGCATTGCCCACATGATACAACCAATGCACACAACAGGTATGAGACCCACAATCTAACATAGCTGTGTTCAGACCACACTGGGTTGCCAAAAAACCCAGTACACTTGGTTAATTTTTGGGGCTGGGAGCTGTCAACAGCTGTCAATAAATGTCAACTTGATACACAAATTTACCACAAAAAATGGGTGTACCAGTTATTTTGGCAACCAGGTTAGGTTTGAACACGGCTAATTTAGAAGCATGGAACAGAGTCACATGAGTACCAGTCAACATATCTTGTTCTTGTTTGGTTGAATCCGCTGCCACATAATTTGCCCCTTTTTAAACAAGTGATTAATCATCATATTTCCAATTTGCAAATTCCGCTTTTGTCATTCTTCCATTTTTTGTTTTATTTTTTGCGTCTTCTGGTTATTACATCATGCCTTTTTTTCAGTTGTGTGTTTGTCTCACCAATCACTTGAAGATTGATTTTCTGCTTACGCTTTTTACCTTAGCGCAATATATTTGTAATTACAAAAAAACATTCCGGTACAACTCTGATTGCTCCGGGTCTTGGGGAAGAAATTGGCGAAGGAAACGCGAGCAACTCAAAGCACCACACCGCTGCCTTAAGCCTGTAGCGCTTTTTTTGGCAGTGGAGCGTTGAGAGAGCTACATTTAGTGAAAAACCACCCACTACATTTTTTTCGAAAGAAGTGGTGCGAAGCTGAGCCTTCAGGCGTTGGTGTAAGGCTCCCTAGATATTCTCACCGGAATGAAGTATGTTTTTGTTCACCCACGATAGCCAGCCAAATGACAGAAAGATTTCTCGGTTGTATATAGACTTTATGAATTGGTCTGGTGAGATGACTGGGTGAGTCTTGGATAAATGTTGAAGACAGTTTGTTGAGGCTTCTTCACCGTACTGCGAATCGCGATACCCCTTCACGTTTTTCGTTTCTGGTGATTAAGAAAGGTGTCATCAATGTATAAGCTTCGCCTAAAGCAAATTGTGGCTCGTAGAAATGTTTCTGGCAGCAGCCAGTCGTTTGTCGACATTTTTGAAGCTCCCTTTCCCTTGAAATCACCGCACGTGTTGAGCAACGCATTGAAAATTTGTAAGTCGCTCTCATCTTGTCCTCTTGAATCTACCACTGGACTGTCGTCGCCGGCGTAGTACCTCTGAAGTCTGAATTGGCTCTGAGCCGTCATTCGCTTACGGACTACGTCGTCAGTGATCCTCTGTGACAAAGGCTTCAGTGCAGTCGAGGGTGCGATGAAATAGTTGAATCATGCAAAGGAATGCTCGTATCTTTCAGCGACGATGATATCCTATCCTATCAGGCACGGAGGTATGAGCTTCGACATCATCTTCCAGAGGACCCGCTTCAATTCGATGAATAAGGTCTATGTGATGGTTAGTTGTACCATGTACCATGAGTTTCTTATTAAGGGAGCTGATGATTTCTTTTGATGTTGCGATTTGAACGGCCACGGTGGACTGTTAAGACGCATGATGCCGTCGAAGCGCGAGACTAGGAGAGAGACGCAGTTGGTTCGCGCGCTGACGACGACTGCAAGAGGGGCGCGAGAGATTGGTTGAAGATGGCATGGATCATTTCGTCATGTGCCACTTACGCTGCGTCGTCTAGCATGAACACTCTTGACGTCAAGAGCTCTGTTCCAAGGGACATCGTGCCACAAAATGTAGAAACCTTTGTGGTAGCGAAGCATAGGGGAAAAGTAAGCAAGATTTCGTTTGGGTTGACAGATATCTTCTTCTTTGTTTTTCATTTGGTGAACTCATTTCAATCGATGAAATAAGACATAGAGGGGATGCCAAGAGAGGATAGAAAGGGCCGGGGGTCGAAGTTAGTTTGACTTGAGAGCTGTATATAAGGATACATAAAGGAGCATAACGGCATATGGAGACATCTGAGGGTTTAATTTGTTGAACCGGTTTGGGCTCAGTTGGCTAGGGTTTTAATGTGCATAATTAGCAATGTGATGGGTTGCAATTGGGGTTGTTATGTAATTTCTTTAAGCTACTGTTTGATAACAACCTTTCTCGGGTGTTCAAGAGACGGCGATAACTGAAGATGGACCGTGATGGAGGGAAACAGACAAGGGGAAGTGAAGCTAAGATATGTAGAAAGAAGATTGATCAGATTGAAAGTTGAAAGATGAATGAGATATAAGCTTAACATAAGCCCCTCTTCCGACGCGGCCACGTCCGCTCTCGAAGAGGGGCTTAGGGCATACACCCCGAGCTTGGCCTGAGACCAGCAGGAATTTCGAGCACTTTTGCTTGAAATCCCTTTGTGAGGGCTTTAAACATCGTAAAAGGTTGCATGAAATTCAGGAGTGCCTCTGCTGAGCCTTCTACACAAGCACGTGTCACTTCCAGCACCACTTCCCTTGAGTGAAGTCGCTCCAAGGAGCTCTTGTAAATGTGGGCCTCACTACGACTTAATATGTCAGACCCGCGTTGCAAGAAAATTTCATCTAATTCGAGTTTCAAAACTTTTGAGCATCCTAACATAAAATTAAGTACCCACAAATGCGCGCCTAATTGCGCATGGTGCGTGGCCGCCGCTCGGTCGCCCATCCCACGCAAAGCTGAGCTAGAAATGGTCTGCATGAAAATTTTTGATCATTAGGTTTCCAGTGAGAATCCGAAGAAATGCCTGAACAGGTGTGACCAATGAGTGTGCAAGCAATTTTTTAAAGTTGCAGTCATTTAACTTTATTTAGCCATTTCCCAACCTTTGATCATCCCCACACAAACTTTGATCATCTCAACACCAAAGCCTGGATAAACATGAAGCAAAGAGAGTGCAGTATTCAGTCTCGGCCTTACATAACCCGCATGACAGTCTCAATATGTCAAACTCTAGAGGACCACAAACCACGAATATATCCAAAGGAGTTTGTGCATGCTTTTTTGTCCGCAAACGACCCTGTGCTAAATGTGAAGCGTCGTCTTTGGGCAAACAAAGGATCAAAGTCAACATTGGACATTGTCCGCGATATCAAGGACCTACTCAATTCCTCGGGTGCCAATGGCAGAATGATTTGGAGGCAATTCATCCTGGACGAGGTAACTACAGTTTGGGTTAATAAACACTGCATTTATATGCTGACAAATTGGAACACACGTACGGAAGGCTCAATTCTATGTGGATTCCGAGAACCTACCTGTGGGTGAATATCCTGGTGGTTCGTTCTACAAGGCAGATGCCATTTCCCTAAATTTTTTTGAGGAAGATCAGATGGTGAAACGTGCAACACAGGTGAAGGAAAGCATGGATTTCTTACATACCTTAATCGAATCAAAGCTATTGGGCTCGGCGACTAACACTGACAGAGGATTGATTTTGAGAGCTGGAGAGAATACTGGGAACGATGACTCTGACGACGAAACCAAAGGACCTCAAGCTGAAGAAGGCGCCGAGGATGATCTTGATATTATCAATCATCGAGAGGGCGTTTTGTATGCAAAAAAGCATAATCATCAAGATAAACTAAAAACTCGTGCTCGCCTAGTGAGTACTGAGTGATTTTGTTTGATAATATGGTCCAGATGATTGACTAAATCTCCCAGATTGCCGGTACCACTTGTGCTATGGTTGCTTTTGCAAAAAATCGGCGACAAAACGGGCTTCAACTGCATAACGCATTGACTTTCTTAGCGGTGGGGGTATCCGAACGTATGAACTCTTATTTGCACACAATTGGCCTATGTAGCTCACGAGATACAGCAACAAAAGCATTGAGGAGATTACGAGACATTAATGAGGCCAAACTGAAGCGTGTAATGAGGAAAAATCATACCTTTCCTCCGATGATCTGTTTCGACAATATTGACCTACTGAGACGTTTGTCAAAGGCACGGGTGGATGGAAACCAATGGATTTTTCGAGGGACATATGGCTATGTCCATGTGATCCCACCTCACTTAGCCCAAACGATGGATCCATTGTCTGAAAGCTGTAACTTGAAGAAATTCCTTGCTTACCACGACACAGCACAAGAAAAACCTGTTCGGTTATGGACATTCTTGCCAACCGTTCAAGAACAGCTCACTTGGAAAGCTTCACTTAAATCACAGCTGACAAAGTGTTTATATAAATACATCATTGGCGACGGTCCACGCCCTTCAACCAAACTCCCTTCAAAGCCACCACCGATCGAAGAAATCCCTCGATACAATCCGGAGATTTATATGCTAAAGATGCTTGATTGTTCAGAAAACTCGGCCGAAGGAATTAGTCATGTTTTTGACGGTATTTTGCAACAGACCGGTGTAGCACGTGAATTAAGTGCTAGTCGTATTCAGGTGGTTAATGGTGATGTGGCCACTTGTCAAGCGATTGAAAGTTTGAGAAAGAAGCTCTTCCCAGCGGGTTCCGATGTCGATACCGGTCAAAATCTGATTACAATCTTTGGCGCTTCTCATACTCTGTGGAATGTTGCACAAGCAATCCTTTGCGAGCACTGGGGTACTCCTGGTGTGAAGAATGATACTGGGGCCTGGCGATGGTGGCAGTCATTAGGAGGCTCAATACGTAAACCACCTGCGAAAATGGATTTTAACCAGGTCCTACAAGCGATTCATCAGATACACATGGCTACCCTCACTTTCTGTTTGAGGTAAGTTTATTTCTTATTTCTATACTGATAATTGGGATACAGTTTAAGCTAGCGTGGTACATAATTTACAGGCAAATCATAACCGAAGAATCCAAAGAAGGGCCACCAGACTTTTCAAAAGAAGGGGTTGCGGAGAAGTTGATTGAAAAATGCTATAATGAATTCTGCTCGCCACGTGCTTTAAAAAAAGCACGTGTGTCTGGTAATAAGAAAGGCTACAACCTAAGATTACGAATTCGAGATTTTGCAACTGTTGTTGAGACTGACGAAGCTATGCAATGTGGAGATATTGGACGATGTATTTCCATGTGGAAATTATGGTCTCTAATGGCTCATGGTGTGAAAGGCCTCCCTCGCTATGCTCGACATATCACTCGATTCATCAATTTAGTGGAGCATGATCTCCCAAAACCATTAGCCACTTTAATCAAACACTGCATGCTTATTCCGACCAGGGACGGCCAGGGTCATTTTGTAGCTACTGACTTCTTCTTAGAAACTATGAATTACTGGCTGAAGTTCTTTTACAATCGCGCGGTCAGTCTGTTTACACAAACTTATTGGATATCCCAAAATTGATTATAGTCATTATATTTTATTTCTTTCAATATTATTATAGGGTAATGGCACAGATATTGAAAAATTAATGAATGACATTTCAAATAATATTCCATTTGTACGTGTGTGAGACAACTGTTTCATTTCGAATAACTAATTCAGCCTAAAACCGGTCAGCTGCGCAAGCTAATTCAACAACTCAAGATCCGATCTGGACTACAACCGATATATCAGAAACACGATCACAAGATCAACGAGGCGACCATGGCTCAATTCCAGCGGGTAGCTCAAGACTACTTGGCGGAAATGGATTCCCAGCATATGCAGAGCCACGATATGCCGCTCGATGTGTTGGAAGTTGGAAGACGCAAGCTAGCACATAATCTTGAGGCTGATGTTCTTCAAAAAAGGCCCTCTCGATATCGCTGGGGACATAAAGCACATGAGAAAGCTGATGATACCATGCTGTCAGAATAGTTGTAATAAAAAACTAGGACGATGTTAATCGCTTGCGAGTATTGCCTTTTTGACTAGTAAATTGAAGATTATCTTGAGTTGCCTTTTTATGATAATTCAACTCTTCTTCAGTGGGATCTAAAACCGCCCAAATGTTTCTGCTATGTCGCCAGGTGTCCATTACTTCGGCGAGCCTGACATATGTGTTGGGAAGTGGTTCACCTCCATAGATCGCATCCAAAGGTAGGCCATTGGTCAGAGGCCCGAGATTCCCAATTATCTTCCAAGCGAGGTCACTTGAGAAAAGCACTTCTGCTGTGAAATAGGACAATTCAGGATCGGGATAATAAGATTCAAATATATTGTTGAAAGCCTTTATAAGCCAGAGATACAGCCTGATGTATCGGATGTCTCGACGAATGGGGTCTCCTTCAGAGACTTCCAGTGGCTTGAGAGGCTCATCAGATAGAGCCAAAACAGTTCGGTTAAATAGATTCGGGGTAGCGTTTGGCAGAGTATAATCTTTTTGAATCCAAGAATCAAACGTCGATGTTGTAATCTCAAGCTGGGCATGAGAAAAACCGAGGGCTGAACTCGAGTGACAATTTGAGCAACAGCATTTTGCCATTCCAGCAACTTGCTGTCGCAGTAGCTCATCAAGATAGACCTGGTCATCGGAAGAAATTGGGATGTATCCATGTCTAAACGATCCATGGTCAGCAAAAATGAATCAGGCAGTGAGGCGAAGTTCCACTTACTTCATATCGACGGCAAGCGCCACTCGCAAGCAGACTGGAGTTATAGCCAAAGCATCCATGCGATCGTCGTCAGGTTGATCCGTGGAATTGGTGAAATCTGCCACCGAGTTTTTACCGCCAGGTCGTTTAGCCTCTACTAATAAAAACCCAACGCCCATTCGGCCATCACGCCCAGCGCGGCCTACCATTTGAATAGTGTCGGAAGGGTTGGTGCGACCCAAAACAAAGACCCGTCGCACTTGTTTCCAGTTCTGACCCATTCCCAGGGCGGTGGTACAAGTCATGATAGGGAATTTTCCTTCGGAAAAATCTTTGACCCGCTGTAACTTATCGTTGGGTGCAGTGGTAGCGTGATATCTTCGCACGCAGGTACTAACTCCACAGCTCGAGTCTGTAGGATTTTCGCGGCCAAGGTTTATAGCTTGCATTGCGGCGAAAGTGTCATCCTGGGTGTGGCAGTAAACTAGAGTGGGCGGGATAGAGTTGTCGGGTACGTTCTCTTTCGGACCGAAAAAGTTGGAAAGATATCCAATGGCGGAGATGCCTGTTGGGACTCGGAGTCGAATCCAGCGAAGTTCCGGGCGCGTCAGCTCGGCTTTGTGAATGTCGACTTCACTCGGTCGTAATTGAAGATTTTCGAAAATTGCGTTCATCGCCTTGGGTGGGCAGGTAGCTGACATCAAGAGAATCGGTACCCGCTCGGTAGCCAAAAACCTTTCAATTAGATCTCCATACGAAGGCCGAAAAGACGATCTGTCTTGAGGGCCAGTTATAGAAATTCCAATCTTGTGTTTATCACTTTTCGCCAGACCCCAGTAGTAAATGAGATGGGCCTCGTCAACCACCTTGAGGACCAATTTCTCTTGGAAATTTTTCGAGAAAAAGATGCTTGTAAACCGAGGATTGTTTAAAAAGATTTCGGGTGACTAGAAATGTAGCAAATGATTAGCTACGAGAATTCAACGTACAGCGGCAGCCATAACTCACCACATACACAAAACGGTACACACCGCGCTCAAGGTTGCGTATTACCTCGTCCGTAAAATTATGACGGTTCAGATTCACGGCTGAAAAGCCCGCCTTCGTCTTTTCCTTCACCTAAGCAAACTCACCACATTTTGTCAGTGAAACCAACCGTGAGGACACTCAAACAAAAAACAAAACGTACCTGATCGTCACCCAACGCGTCTGTGGGATTCAAAACTAGGACAAAGGCTCCCGAGTCCTCAGGAAACAGCATCAGAAACAGCTCGGCTACGCAAGACTTCCCAAACCCGGTTCCGGCAAGAAGGAATGTGGTCTTGTTGTTCATCAGGCTATGGACAGATCGTATCTGTTTTTCTCGAGACTCGAAACCGTATTTGGTATGGAACATGGCCTGAAGAATCTCGATTTGGGCGTCAGGTGAGCTTTTTTTGTGTTTTTCTTCAATCAGAGGTCGACCTGGCTTGAATTGAATTGCTTTCGGAGAATGACTTGCTTGATTAGAATTGTCTTCCGGTGATTTCGTGGTCGCTGCTTCTCTTGCTGAACTTCGAAGATGCATGTCTAAAGGTAATTAGGTGGTGGTGTTCAACCGCGTTGTAACCGCGTCGTGCATGAGCGGGGGTGCAACAATTGAAAGCGCTTGGGGCAGATAGCCGCACGTAAGCTTGTTTTGGACTTCTGTCCAAAACAAAATAATGGGGGTCCGAAACAAAATATTTGGCCAATACTCCCAAATCAATTTCCGGGCCTGCACGCGCGCTGAACCCGTTGAAATCCATGGATATTGGAATCCAATTTTCCCACAATCTACAAGTGGTGACATGCTAAAAACAGTCCGAAGTGAAGGAGAAGGCTCAGCAGAGGCACTCCTGAATTTCTTGCAACCTTTTACGATGTTTAAAGCCCTCAAAAAGGGATTTCAAGCAAAAGTGCTCGAAATTCCTGCTGGTCTCAGGCCAAGCTCGGGGTGTATGCCCTAAGCCCCTCTTCGAGAGCGGACGTGGCCGCGTCGGAAGAGGGGCTTATGTTAAGCTTAAATGAGATATAAAATCAACAAATAGGATGAAGATGATGCAAATGTTGCGAGTTGACAGACTGTATTGAGTATCTTTTTGTATGGGTGATGATGAATTGTTCGATAATACTGTGACTGAAGCTACTAAAATGAAAAGTTCAACTTGATCAACTTTACCTTTTTCTTTTCCTTTCTACAACCTATCAACTCATCGTCCGGCTGCTGTTCTAGAGTGAGACTTACACGTAGTAGAGCATTGTTCATCTTCGGCCTGCCTTCAAGAAGTTGGTTTGAAGTCAAAGTTCAATCGCGATATCTAAATCTTAGACCTCTCATCACATCGAACAGCAAGGAGGGAGAAAAGATAAAAATCAAATCCTTCCTTGAGCCTGAAACTGTGAGTCATTTGCGTTTGTTTCGATGACAAGTTTGGTCATCGATCGGTTGGCAGCTCAATGAGTAATTGTTCAAATCTTTTACTCATCACTCAGTCATTCTCATCGCCTTTCGAAGGAATACTTTTCCTTACGATTTCGCATCATCAACAACTGTCTGCATTTTTGAAACGATCTCAATTTGAGAAATCGCTAGTGTACTTCAACCTCTTTTATCAACCTACTACATGCATACATATTCACTTTCACTTACATAACTTCATTCTACATACTGTAATTTAGAAATGCTGAGGAAGTGAAGTCAAAACATATAAGCAAGAGAAGAAGGAGAAAAAGAAACTTGGACAAGAGACAAAGGCAAAGGTAAGTAAAGCATACGGTTACTAATCTTTTTGTTTCTGAATCGATAAACTTATCTCATTTTACGACTTACTCTTATCTTGGATTGTCTACCCTTGATGTCTTTCTTTATTGTGGATGATCCTCTTCAGCTTCATTCGGTATAACTCATTCAGCCTTTCGAGCTTAGGATGACCCCGAACTTGTAAAATCTTCACTTACGACCGTTTCTATCTTTGTCTCCGATTCTCAGCTTAGTTGTTCGCACTGCTTGGGAAGATTTCAATTCGACTACATCCTCAATCGATCCATAATTTTGTCCGACCATCCCTCTGCCCTTTCGAATTACGAATTACAGTAACTACACTCAGTGAACTCGGTCGTTCTCGCACTCTCACTCAAACACAATGTCCGACTTACCGTCTCTCGTAAACTCATCCACCTCACTCGACCTCCCCACCTCCACCTGCACCAAGGCTAACGTTCCTGAGTCCACAAGCCTCCCACTCACTTCCACCAAACGTCCACACCCTGAGCCGACCACCGCAACCACTACTGCTAATGCCTCGGCCACCACGAGTCGTGCTAAGCGATCTAAAGCGAATGTTAAGCACAGGTCTGTCACGTACCCCTGTCATACAACCCCCTCATGGTCTGCTGTCATTGTTTCTCAGCCTGATCATCATTCGACTCGAACGTCTTTAGAAATGGAAAAGGTCCTTCTCGCAGAATGGCTACAGCTGCGGTTGCAAGCTCAGCTCGACCTTCTGCGGGCCTCGAACTGACAAATGTAAGCAACACACTCCACGGCGACACATCTCAACTCCTTTGAACAAACTTTCTGTTGTCGTTCTCTTACAATTGATCCCGCCCATAGGTCAGCAGCGATCTTTGTGCTGCATGCGGGGCAGCTGGTCTCTATGTCTGTTGCGACGGCTGTCCGCGCGTTTTCCACCCCTTTTGCTTGGAACCACCTTTGGCTGGGGTTGAGGAAGCGGGAGAACATTGGTATTGTCGTGAATGTGATGCCAGTCAGGTGATTATTTCACTTCTCATGAAAGATGGTCCTTCATGCTTTCATGTTGATTATACCATAGCCTTCGCTGCAAGAGACTAATTTTCCAATATGCCTACATCCGTTGATTCCAGGATCGACATGCCCCTATCCCATCGACTTCCACTGGAATCTTTTCTGCCTTAATTCAGCAGCAGCACAACGAAAATCCTAAAGTATTCAAGCTTCCCGAAGGACTGAGGAACCGCTATGAGAATGGTGAGTGTTTTTGTCATCATCTTCCATGATCCTCAGCATTGACACTACGCTCGATTCACAGTCGCCACAAACCCTTACACGGGCGATTTTGTTGACCAATCGCGCATCAAAACCAAAAAGAAAGTCGAGTACGTCATGCGGTATTCATTCCTATCTCTATCTCTCTTTCGAAGACCTTCGCGAGTTGATCAGTATACATCTGTCTCGGTTCTAGTGGCGTGAAAGGCTATGCGGAAGATCCCCATCCATATCAGATCAAAACTCGCGATGGTAAAACGATTCTGTGCTATGCATGCGGACTTGGTGCCTCTGTTGCCAAAAGACTCAAGATCTTGGGTTGTGATGAGTGCGACCAATACTTTCATCTGGATTGCCTGGACCCGCCCCTTGTCGCTCCGCCACCATCTACTGTGAAATGGATGTGTCCATTACATGCTGAGAAGGCTGCAGTAAGTCCTCCTCGTTTCTTGACTCAGGTCTTTATTTGACTGATTTCATCTGCTCTGCTAGCCGAGTCGAAGATTCCCAAAAGAGTCGGTCACAGTCAACGTCACAGAACCGTATACTCCTAATGATGGTGACATTGATGTCATAGTTTCTTCTCAAAGGCGGATCAAGGCCAAAAACGTAGAGGAACTGGTTATTAATCGAGTCAGATACCAGGTACCCGAAAATATTATCATCCTTGATTTCTGGAGCAAAATTGGCGGTTCGGATCATGCGTCAGTTTTTGCACCTCGACGAATGCGCACGCGCTTCGGAATCCAACTAATCTTGTCATGATAACAGTAGTCAATTGCTGACTCATCGGACTCGCGACTCGTCACCCTTGACTTCCATCAGCTCTACGACTGAAACACCACGACTGCCTGTTCTAGGTCAAGACATCCTTCCAACGTCAGCTGCTACAAGCGAAGATGCATCCACTTCACCTAGCAAAGTGAATGCCGTAGTCTTGGGCCAACATGGACTCGGATGTAGCATAGTGAGCTGCCTCTTGTTCTCGTCAAGACGATACATTCTGACTAGAAATCTTTGTTTCTTATCTATCAGTCGGGGGATGCCTCACAGCCCTCATCCCGCTCTTCGTCTCCGGAGCCTCATATCTCTCCGCAACCGAATTTATCCTGTCTTCTTCAAGCTGCTTCTGTGGTTGCAGATAAAGACAGCAAAGACTCGGGTCCGAGTCCTCCACGCGACACAAGATCAACTCAATTGTCATCTCAGATTACTGACAAAAGACTTCAATCCCGCCGACGTGCACGTATCTCGACACCTCGAGTGGGCACAAGAGGTTCAAGTCGGCTGGCGAATGCTTCGGCTCTCAATTCAACTCCGAATTCCTCCACGCTCAATCAGGATTCAACGGCTCATGCGACCAAATCCGACGCTGACATTGCAACCAAAATTGCCCCTTCACTCACTGTTTCTCAAGGCGACCAATCGAAAGGACCGTCGCGCCCTGATGCAACTCACTCTCCTGCCACATCAGCTACTCCGATTCCGATTCCCGGTGTGATCAGGAAACCTAGGGGGTTTCCAATCCAAACCACGTACCCTCCTGCCAAAGACAATATCAACGTGGCAGTTTCTGAAGCCTCTCGGGCAGCTATAGAGTCTCCGAAGTCTCCGAAACCGTCGCAACACCCGTCTGATCAAGACACAGCTGACGCAGATACAGATGACAGTCTGTTTTCCAAAGCACCGACACGTATCAGGATCAAAGGGACAAAGTATCTGGACCAACCGGACCGGAGCCCTTCGAGTCAGGAAGTCATAAGCCCCCTTAGAGTCTCACATCTTTATAATCGCTGCGCCTCAGATCGCGGGATATCAGATCCCATGTTACTCCTAGTAGATAGATCTAAAAAACCTACACAAGGCTCTTCAGCTGGTCGGAGTAAACCTTCCCAAGACACTACGCCACGCCCTCGAACTTCAAAGCGCCCGAGTAATGCAACTGCGACAAACTCTAAACCACTGGCTTATCCCTCTGCAACGATCTCATCTGATCTACGTCCAGGGTCGCCTATTGTCCCTGTAAAAAGAAAACAACAGAAGGCACCGGTAGTGAACAACACAGAGTCCGCTATAACCATGGTTGAAATGCTACCCGGAGTGTCCACTAATCCCAAACCTCCTCAAGCCCCCTTACCTGGAACGTCTTCATTGAAGCGTGATACCTCCCCACATAAGGCTTCTGGTACCAATGGAGCCACTCGACCTCGAAAAAAAGCTCGTCGCGACGACTACTCAGTCGATCTAGCAGCTAAGAACTCTTATACAAAACGGGTTGATGACAATCCTTCAAAGCTAGCTTCTACACAAGACAATCCCGGTATGAGCGCAGCTGTGCGCCCAGATGAGATACTTGAACAGAAGGTCACTAACCCCCAACCTTCAACCTCCAAGCCGATCGAGGTATCTCTCATCCATCTGCCGCCTCTTACAAATCCATCTACGCTTCCCAAGAAAGCTAACAGGCCTGCCAACGTTAAGAAGCGAATTGTCTCTGCCCCTTTGTCGTCTCTTGATAGGCCAATTGAAAGACCACAGATGCCCAAGATGATTCTTAAATTGCCGGCTCGTCATACTGTGTCAACTTCTGACAAGGCTACCAATGCTCTGCCCGCCAATTTGGCGGTACAACTTTCTACATCTGCTGGTCCTCATGGGAAGAGTATTTCCGGGGCTGCTTCTGGCTCAACTTTCCAACGCGCGCCACTACTTGGAGGTTCTCTTACCTCATCGCTGCCACGACCGGATGCCATGGAGAGTTCACTGAATGGTGTAAAATTCCTCTCATCACCCCACCTTTTATCCAGTAAAACGAAGACCAAACGACCAAGCGTGGCAAGTTCGCCGGATAGCATAAATTTGTCACCATCCTCCGTGCGTTCATCCAACAAGACGAAGGCAAAACGACCAAGCGCAGCTAAGCTGACTGCCAGCTCGAAGTCAAACATTCAAGCAAGTATCACATCCCATACGTCGACCCTCGAGAGCGTGATATCGCGGCAGAATCTACCGCACGTCGTGGGCTCCGAGTCGGGTGAGCCATCGGCCAGACCAGCCCTGGCATCAACCTCGGTCGAATCTCCCTCTGGCTCGTTGCTACCCAACAGACCTTCAACGAAGACAAAGCGGCCAAGCGCCTCCCCATCGACCATCAGTCACAAACCCACTATGCCAAAAAATCACTTGTCACAAAACCTGCCGGCTTTGGCTAGCCCTTTGTCACAGCAAATCCAACCTGAACAGTCGGGTTCCAAGGCTACTACGTCGAAAGTGACGAAACCCAAAGTGCGAAAAAGGGTCCCCTCCGCTGCGGGTCCTTGGGATTCCGGCGACTTAATCACAGATGATGCATCCCTAGCACCTGTAGCATCATCACAAACACCAAACCCACTACCAGCATCCCAAGCCACAGCTTCTCTTGCCACACAAACCAGCATTCCGGCAAAGCAGGACCGATCAACGCCCGTCGTACCTGTGCGGACGAAAAAGTTCAAAATCAAACTCCCGAGTAGCAACTCCCCCTCGAATTCGACGTCTCAATCTACTTCAATCACCAGCAACTCGACAAATGAATTACCAAAGACCACTGCTTCACAACCGACCCACACTATCATTGCTCATCCACAGAACCGTCTCCCATTTGTACCTCATCCACAACATCCCATCAGCTTACCACCTAATTTTGTACCGCATCCTCAATACCCTGTCCCTTTTGTCGCTCACCCTCAACATACCCCGCCTCATATCGTGCCACCTGATGGATTTGTAGCTCATCCTCAATATCCACTCAAGATTTTCAAGAACATCACTCCTGGCCCGATAGGTAGTGGTAGTGCGCTAAAGAAGGATCACCGCGAACCAGAAGCAAGCTCTGGTGGTACTGCTACTGGCAGTTCAGACTTACCAATTGGCCATCATCAACTTGAGCCTTCGTCTACATCATGATTGACTGTGTGTGTACTTTCTTTTTGGATCAAGAGTGTATCGAATATATTGATTGATGCTTTCATGTATTTTTTCTTGATGGTCAGCTTGTGCGACTTTGTATTGGCCTGTTTGCATGTATAACCTTGGTAATATCAATGATTAATCGTAGTTTTTTTGATTGTGTGATGGAGATGTGGAAAGCTTTTGTGTTATATATCTAGTTCTTTAGCTTGTCATACACATAACAATGAGTGTTTTTTGGTTCTTTGAATGAATGTGAAGGTATAGGATTTGAGTATATCATTTCTATGGGAAATACCAATGATCTTTGATGTTTACAGGGATTCTTCAAGTCGATCAGCTTGCGATTTAATACTATTTCTTAAACCTATTACTTAATGTTCAGAGCCATATTATAAATATATGGATAGGTTGAGACTTGACACGATTTGTTAGTATGATTTTGAAGTATGAAGCAGAATTCATGAGAGTTCATACTTTGCGAGAATAATTCTTGCGGTTTGCTTCACCATAGGAGAAGTTTGTCGTGACAAGCATACCAAATTTGTAATGAAAGATGTGTGGAACAATTAATCATTTACCATTGGTGAACATTGGGTACCTGAGTGCTACTGATTTCGGCTCAAAAGATCCTTTCGCCGTCAAAAAATGTGTACAATTGGGCGGCACTGATTTTCCAGCCAAGCCTGATTTTATTGGCAGGTCTTGGTTACATAACTTCCCAAATTCAAAATTATAACTGGCGAATGGTGTTCTGCAACTGTGAGTCCCAGTGATATGGTGTAAGACTCATTCAACTCAGGCAAGTTTGAGTAGCCAAATAAGAATCACATAGCCTTAGGTTGGTATTGGTAGACTAGCCGCACTCATGGGTATTTGTTCATGTGATGAGTGAAAATTGCCTACTTTGTTTGTGATGCAATTTCTTTATGGTCAAAACATTTTACTTTCAACGTGACTTTCAACAGAAGTGGATATAGATTTATATAAGATGGAGTCTTATAAGTCTGAGTATGTATTGGATGATGGGTACAAATGATGGTTGGGCAAGGTCCTTGTGAACTCAAAAATATTGAACTTGGTGGCAAGACGGGCTTTGCTTGCCCTGACGAGTTTTGTGTAAAAAGTGTTTAATTGCGAGCTCAAGAATACATATTACTGCATCAATAAAGTTAACTAAAAGTTGTGTACATGGTTGATGGTAATGACAGAAAGGTAATGATGCTAAGAGTGCATGAATTAGAAAGTAGATCGACGAGTTTTGCTGCGTGACATGTGTTGCTCCAATGGAGTGCCAGGGTTCGATTGTGGGGCAGTGGCAGGGCGGGGCTTGACAGACGTGTTCTTTTCGAATCGAAGGAAATCAGCATCAGTTTATTTTGGCCTATCGCGGATATAGAAACTTGAGATCGCGTACACGAGTCGTGGGTGCGGGCCCGTAATTGGCACCTGAGTTGATTGCGGCGGCAGAATAGTTCTTACATTGGGATGTTTTAGCCGGAGGATGCGCCTCAGGACGGTTCGGCTGATGTGACAAACCAGAAGGCAAAAGGTTAAATAATGAAGATCTGTTAATCGTGATGATGGATGACTGACTTGACCCTGGTACCAACGACTATTTTTGTATGAATGACGTGGTTAGTAAGGATATTATGTTATGATTGCAATGAGGAAATGATCGCGTTCAAGTAAAAAGTGACGCAACTAAGTGGTGTATTTGCCATCGGCGCCTTTGTATTGATACTGCAGATTGAAGACGTTTTCAAATTAGAACATACCCTACTGAAGCGCGCGAAGTTTGTGAGAAAGGACTTACTTCGCCCATTGGCTCTACGTCATCTGCCTTGCACGAGTCAAATCCATTGTCGTAATTTCCAGGCATATTCCAAGCGCACCCTTGAGTATCATATATATGCTGGACATATAATAGGGGGTTAGGCTGGTGCTTGGGATACAAGCTACTATGATGATGTTACTGACGTTGCAATAATCTGGGGCGCGACCATCGGCAGTTGGAAAACATGCTCTGTATTGATGAAATCGTGAGCTGGCTTTCAATGAGAAATGAAGAGATGAAGAAAAAGCGCACCGAATGCAAAATTCGTCAGCGGCAATAAATTCTGTCCACTCCGCAAACTGGATGCGTTTGCCCGTGGGGTCATTTCCGAAGACTAAGCCACCGATCGGATTTCCGAGACCATCAGCACCTAATATAACAAGTTGGAAAATGGTCAACAATGAATTCTACGTTGGGGGCGACGAAGGACGGCGGTTTTGTTTCGAGCTTACCGTGCGGATCTGGACATCAATGAATAAAATTGATTGTTAGCAACCCATCCGGCCTCAAGGCAGCACGTTGAAATTTTGCTTACCAAGCTCGCCACCTTGATCTCCCTGGGGCAGCATCAGTTTGGTGAAATCACCCTTGCCAGTGATCTGGACATAGTGCGGAGTTTGAACAAAATGTGCCCCTTGAAGGGTTCCGGCTGGCATTAAACGAGAACCATGTCCTGGCTTTGTACAATAGGCCACAGCAACACGCTCGGAATTGCCCACGTCCGCATGGGTTGGAGAACTAAATAGACAAAACTGTGAAGAAACTGAAGTTAATATAAACCAAATGGATGGTATGTTGAATGGCGCCTTACATCATCTATGCCGTTGACCCAAGCGTTTCTGAGAGATGTATGATAGGGTAGAAGTGCGCACACGTTAGACACCTGGTCAGCATGTATTCAACGGAACAGCTTACTGGCATTGAGAATTCGGAGAGTCTTGGGTTCCACAATCGTTGTAGCCTGTCTGCCCTTCTTCAGTTTTGTGAGGGGGGTGAGATGGATCAACGCCCTTTGTGAATGCCTGGGCAAGAAGTGGTAGTGCATATGCGATTGCTACGCGGAAGTAACTGGTCGAGTGCATCGTGTAGGTGTTTGGGGTGAGTGACTAAAGCTCGTGTTATGTTCTGAAAAGCGGAGACTATGGATAGGAGATGAGAATGTAGCGCAGTTCGAAAGCAATGAATGAATATGATAAATAGGATCTCGTTTGATGACAACTTGGCAAGTTGAGATGTGTTGCAGTGAGCCGCAATCGCGTGGAGCCTTTGAATGAACCAAAATGAATATGTTAGGAAAGTAGCACGCGTAAGCCCGTGATGCGTTATGTGAAGCCTCTTATAGTGAGGTGAAGAGAGGCACAATGACCCAGGACCCATCAGGGAAGTAACTCTTTCATTAAGGATAAAAGGGTAATCCTTATTGGCCCGGAGGACTGGCACTTGACTGAGTAGGTCCTTGCTGGCTGTGATACTGGGCGATCGCCCAGCTCACGATATTGTCCACTTCGGCCAAAGCTCTTCCAGTCACGATAAAGAATGAAGTTCTATGTTGTGACTGCAAAGCTCAGCATTGGCTTCATGAACATTATTCAACATCGTAGCAGTTGATCGATCCATCGTCCATGGACGCTGTAAAGCAAGCGACGTGAGACACAAATGCACTCATGCTGAAGTTTTCATGTCAATGCTTATGAAGCGAACATATTTTGCTCTGCACGACTCTTTGCGCTCCAACTTCTCGACATCCAGCCGATTGGACGATTTGTGAACAATCAATTCGGGATAAGAAAATCTATCAAAGGTTCAGATTTCGTCAAGTGCCCTGTCTTCTCGCATTCAGGTGAATATGAGGTAGCATCGCACACCACAGTTGTTCTGCCAGGCGGTTCGATCTCGGCACCAGCTCTTATTAATCAGGCTTGCCTCGACCCGTTTGGTCCAAAATGACTTCAATAACCATCCTGATTGAGCTTTGAAATATAATTCAGTTCATTTGTAAAATCTGAACCTAGGTTTGAAAGCGTTTTATTTAACAGTATTGGGCAAGAAGAACCTTGTGTCGTCAAGTGTGCTATAAATGAACGTTTGTGCTCATCAGCTCAATGCAAGAAAAAAAGAGAGCCAACAGAGCCAGCCGCCCAGGTCCAAAAATAACGTGGGTACATACATCACACCTGTGTATGACCATACCCTTTGAGGGAATGGGTTATGTCAACGTGTGGTCAGGGCTTGGGAAACCTGTAAGCCCATACCTCCATGACATTTAATCCCCTGTAAAGCCATGATATATATTGAGGTACAGAGTTGAGCCAAAGGGTGACCAGATTGTCCAAGATCCAGTGATTGGACGGACACCCCAGCTCAGAACATGGTCTTGACGTCCAAGGGACATCTGCACAGCATCTTGTAGATGTGGTGGCAGTGTCCTACCTTGCTGGGATGTGCGAGTTTGAAGGCAGAACAGATACTCTGCTGTGGTTGCCATGAGGGCACCCACTCCTCATGCAAGATATATTTGTGTTGACTGTTGCAAAGAGAAAACTTGACCTGCAGCTTTTCAAAATGGTGTCTTGAACCAATCGAGTACATGGATTTCATAGTCACACTGCACTTGCTGGATGAAGTTGGTTGAGTTAAAGCAGAAGCCATGACAAATTGGGTGTTGACTAGGGCTATGACCCGGCCCTGGCCCTGCCCGCCCAAGTGTGCCCAAGCGTTTTGTAGGTGAGGTCGAGGCCGAGCCCGGGGCCTCAAGTGTGAGCAGTAGCAGCCCTGTGCAAACCTACTGACCAGCACGGGCCGCTGGCCGCTGGCCAGTACAGCTGACACCATAGGTATATGTAATTACAGATCCGTCAACGCAGTCACATTTCAATGTGCCCGATCCAATGTCCCGTGTATTGTGATCTCCCCAAATGAACTGACGGTCGCCATGCACTCCCCTTCTGGCGAAGGTGGCAAAGGTGGAAATACAACAAAGATTACCACAGGCCCATGGAGAGCCGTCATCGGGTGTGCCCCGTCATTCCTCTTTAAAAAATCCGCGGAAAAATTGACAAATGATATGAGCTGGCTCAACGTTAATTCCTGATAGGTATCAGGGTATAATGTGGCCAGCCGTGACATAAGGACTTTGACAAGCATTATGTGCGGAAGTTGAAGCTGAAGATTATATGAATAGGGTCCAAAGTGATGAGTACGAGAACGACAGAATCACTTTTATGGAAGGCGGATACGAAGTGCTACGAGGTGATTTGCTTAAGAGTAAATAAAAGCAAGACCAGTTCTGTCTGTAGCCCAGCTGGTACAAAAAGCTTCAAACAAAAGGTTTGAGAACAATGAAATCGAATCAGAGCGGAGATGAATTGTGCCATATGCTGAGATTCAGATTTCACAAAACAGTTTTCAGTTTGTACTCAATGTTTTCTCTTTGGGTGTACGTGCTTCTAAAGGATGTGTCCCCGAGTAGACATTTCTAATTTTAATGTTCTATCATCGGCGAGCAATTCCTATTGGTTGGAGTGCTCCTTCATTTGTGTTGTGACGGGCAAGACCAAATGGAACGTTCGTTTTTGAACGTTTGTTTTTATTTCGCATGAAGTCACATCGCATTGTGTGCGTTTGACAAAAGTTTCAATATGGTGTAGTGAGGTATAGTATGGGGATTTGAAAACGCGATTATAACTGATTGAATGGACATTGGATGAGGACGATTTAGGAAGGTTTGGTGCAGTTTGGTGCGGTTTGGTGTTGCTATGGACTGAATTTGTTATTTGTTGTGTATCCGACAGTTTGGCAGATGGAGGCGTGTGACACGCAGGGATATTCAAATACATGTGAAATGCCCCTGTACATCGTGTGAAATGACCAGCGGCTGGCCAATTTCGCTGGCCGGCCAGAAGGGTCGCACAAGGCTTTGGTTTCTCTGCCTCAAGTCCAGCCTGGGGATAGCAAAAAAGGCCCAGGTACAGGGCTACTCGGGGCCGGGCCGTTGCAAAAAATCTTTATGGAGGCATTTTTTTGCAAAAATTGACGTCATCAAGCATCCTTCCCGAGCTCTCAAACACGCTTTCAAGGGGATGGTCCGAGCCAGGGCCTGCCCGGTGCTTCCCGGCAGCATCCTTGAGTATTGCGTGGCCGAGGCCGGGCCTAAATCGGCCCTGGGGCCGGCCCTGACACTTCAGGGCCGGGTCATACCCCTAGTGTTGACTAGATTCTGTATGCCAATTCATTCATACAGTGTCCATTCCCATTCCCATTCCCAATCTGTGACAGTCCAGTGCTTAGCACAAGCACTCTGGCAGCAAAGAGGGTCTTACAGCAAACTTGAGCTTTAGGAGCTCCAAGGATCATGTGCCCTTATTAACCTTTTTCCACTTGTCCATTTCCACTCTCCAATATTCTGGTGTGCATCTCATATCACAGGGGCAAAAATTGATGCTCACATAGGTGTGAGCGTTGAAATTTTTGTGTTTTCTTCAATGTTTGTTCAATTTTACTTCCCTTTACTTCCCTATTTCTTTCTGCTTGTCAGCTGATTACGTGATCAACAGGAATTGAGCAGACAAACTAAGCCTTCCTCAGGCTTTATTCCTGAGCAAAAAAGTCTGAGGAAGGGCTGATCCATCTGCTCAGTTTATCTCAGCTGATCCTGAGCGGCATTCCCTGGTTCAGTAGGTTCCAAGGGACACCACTAATGATTAGATTAAGGGCTGAGCTGAACTCAGTATTCCCTTAGCTAAGTGTCTGCAGAATCCCTTGGACAGATCCCAGAGGGCCAGGCTTGCCTCAAGCTTCATGTCTCCGGAATGAAGCCTGAGGCCCATCTGCTCAGTTCAACTGAGCTGCTCAGCTATTCCTCTGTGGCATTCCTGAGATCAGAAGGATCCAGAGGATTCCAGTGCTCAGCTAGTCCTCAGGGGCATTCCTGGGATCAGAAGGATCCAAAGTATTGGCTGAGGGGCTGCTCAGTTAATCTCAGCCCCTCAGTGTGAACAGCTTTATCCAGGGAACATCACTGAGGATTAGCTGAGCAAATGGGATGGCTCTTTTATCAGGCTTCTTTCCTTAGCAAGGAAGTCTGAGGAATGTCTGGGCCATCAGTGATTCAGCCAGGGGATGCCACTGAGTATTTGCTGAGCAGCTCAAAAGGGACACCCATGTGCAGGCTTCTTCAATAAGAAATGAAGCCTGAGGAAGGTATAGTTCATGTGCTCATTTTCATTTTGAACAAATTGCTGAGTATACAGTGACTCATGAGCTGATCCTGAGTACTCATCTGGACTCAGTTATTGCTCATCCAAGATGGAAATGAGCCTTCTCAAGAAATGTCAAGCAAAATATGAGCAACACAGGCTGATCACCTGAACACAACCAAAATTGTGAATTGAATGAATCTGAAAGAAAATGAATCTTTTTTGGAGAATTCAAAAAAGTCTACAATGCTCACATGTATGTGAGCATCAATTTTGGCCCCTGTGTATGAAACAGACCACTCTACACACATGTATTCCTCTCAGCAAGCCGTTTCCAAATTAGATGGCAAGTATTTAGGTGGATTCAACTTTCCTTTTTTTGATTCTAACACAACTTTCACAAGCAAATTACAAGGAAATGTTGCTTCTTATTATTACCAAAGTGTACCACACTTTTCAGCACCCTTTCACGGATCAGACAAATAACCTTATTGTGATTTACAATATTGGGATATGGCTGACTGTGTTGGTGGTTTGAGGAGGTTTATGGTATTCCAATGGTATTGGTATATGCAGGTTTGGCTACAGATACATAGGCCATATCCCAAGGGCATACACAGCAAGTGGTGGGTGCTGTTAAGATACAAGGTGGTTAAGTGTTATTGTATCTTATTTAGGTGTTCAAAGATCATTTTCCCGATTTGGTCATTGACAGTGTTGTATTCAGGGTTAGAAGGTTGGGGTGGGGTGTGTGTGTGGCAACATTGTAAGAAGAATGGATGAAAGGGGTTAGCTGGAATTGTGAAGCAAGGGGTTGGTTGAAAAGTTTTTCTTGGGATATCAGCTTACTGTTGTAGAATTCTCTTTGTCCCTCTTTTCTGGTTCTTTTTGTCTCGAAAAGAATCAGTAAGTTTCCCTCCATCCTATTCTCAACACTTTTACATTTTCACTGATACATCACTCTGGATTAGATTTTATAACATTTTACTTTGTTTCATTGTTATCTTACGCGCGCTCCTCATCTTTCTTCGAGCTCGCAGGTAGTGACTTCTCTTTCTAGATCAGACTCCATATTCTCTTTCTGATCTCATTCATGTTTGTCACTCTTTATTCTTGTCTTGTGATGACTGTAGGTTTGTCTAGTTTTCTCGACGTTGACCAAGCATAGAGCTGTAGTCTTACGCAAAAACTTGTGCCCTCAGGTTAGTAAAGGGTGTTGAAAAGAATCAATTTTATAACATTTTACTTTGTTTCATTTTTATCTTACGCGCGCTCCTCATCTTTCTTCGAGCTCGCAGGTTTGTCTAGTTTTCTCAACGTTGACCAAGCATAGAGCTATAGTCTTACGCGAAAACTTGTGCCCTCAGGTTTGTCTAGTTTTCTCAACGTTGACCAAGCATAGAGCTGTAGTCTTACGCGAAAACTTGTGCCCTCAGGTTGTTTTGTGACTAGAACTACAGACTCAAATAAGCAGTGTCACCCTTAGGATTCTTTTGAATCAGTTCGTCAAGAACTTTATAGGTGCAGCACAATTCCAGCATCTACATCCCTGTCTGTGCCTGGGTGTGTCGCACCTAGGTGCAACCAATCTTTCAGTCTACTCCACAAACAATTCTCCTCAAGAGCTCCATAATTCAAGCACTTGAGCTCACTACAATACACACCACAACTTGGGTGTATTGCATGTCAGAGTAAATCTCCATTGTTACAGTCACCACTATGCAGCAATAATGACATAGGGATCTGTATGCACAAGGACTGCCAGATCACCCTCATCATGAAGGGGCCCGGGGGCTGATGACCTCACGATTTTGCCCAAAAAGTGCCCAATACAACTTGCCTTTCTGTGTCCTAGCCCTAGCCAGTGCTTAGTTGTACATCACATCAGCATGATTGACTGTGTTTGGGCTCTCAGCTTGAGCTGAAATTCACACTCAACAGGAATTCTGCTCAGAAAACTGCAGGATCCTATGAAATTACTGACATAACTGCATATTCCTCACCCATAGATGGCTGCTTGTGGTGAGAAGCATTAGACTAAGGACCAGATATTTGCAAGTGTCAAGATATCTTGAGAATCATGATAGCATTCACCATCAATTTCAATAATAATCACTTCAAATCAATCAAGGATCCCATTCCTATCACTTTCTTGACAAATCTCCAGTTATCATGAGTCAAATCAAACCAATCAAATCAAACTAAAATAAACCAAAACCCAATCCATACTAAAAAATAAAGCAATCAATCCAAGATCAACATCCATATCCTCAAGTACCTCAAACACTCAATAAATTAATCACTTGACCCCCATATCCTGGCCAGTTGTTCACCATTGCACAACCCACCCTGAGAGCCGCAACTCAAGAAGTATTTTACACTTTACCAAGTAATTTGTGAGCAGCATCAAGTTAAAAAAGACTTACATGGTTGATTTTGGGGGTTTGTGGTGTAGGAGTGTGACACAAGGGAAGAGTTGTGGGTTGCTTAACAGGGGATTAACCAGTTGTGAAATCACAGTGTCTCAGGGACATCTCAATTCACCAATATTGTTCCTGCCTTATCTTAAGCTTTAGAATAACAGCTTACTATGTATTGCTGCTCATTAGTACTCGTTGAGCTAAGGTGGTGGAACCACATATATCTGAGCTGCTCAGATTGGGAGATTGTTGCAACACAATTTAGTTGCAACTGCAAGACTCTGATCCCCTTCAATGTGGGAGTGGCCTGGTCTGGTGGTCCTTGTGATGGTCTGTTTGAGATATTGGTGGTGCCAAACTGCTAGGACTGCATGAATATGATGTAATATCACTATGATAGTACACTGTAACAGATAAAAGTACAAAATAAAGATGGATCACTCTATACCGACCCCCCTTGTTTACTATTCAGACCCCCCCTCAACCCTAGGTTTGCTTAGGTCACCTTAGGCACCTTAGGTTACTTTTGAACCAACCATCAATATGCACCAAATCATGATTTCACAACCATTGTATTGGGCACTTCTTTGACATGTGCTATCTCAGATTCGACTGGCAAAGAAGAGGACCAACTGGAGTTTGTTCTCCAGAATCGCTCCTGAGCATTCCATGAGCCCAAGCTATTTCAAACTCAAGGACAACCTTCACTCTCCTTAAAACCCCACAAGTGGCTCATATCCTGTCATGAACATGCTGAAGCCAAGTTGTTTGGTCCAAACAGTAGTCAATGTAAGTGATGAGGTGATTCAGGCTGATCCATCTTGAATCAGCTCGGCCTCTATCCTCATTTATCCCCCAATTGTTCTCCCTGGATCAAATATCAATTTTATGTTTATCAAGATAACTTGATCACCATCTTGACTACATGTGTTATCTTGTTTATCTTTGTTCGCTCAATCATAAAGATGGATTTTGATGCTGTCCAATTTGTATCATGTTTTGTGAAACAAAAGTTGTTCTCAATTTATGATCCTTACAATTCATCACCCACAATTGTGAAAACAAATGGAGTGAGTAGCTTCTGAAACTTCCTTCAAGGGAATTCATGATGTGTGATTAGATTAGATGATTGAAGAGGATAACATCCTATAACATCATGTTTACAATTTATGTGTATGTTGATGACCCGCAAGTTATTGATCTGGAAATATGTATTGTCTTCGTTAACTTCAGAGCACTCAGCATTCATCTTGAGATTTGAGAATGAGCAAGTGGAATGAATTGTCCATTGCCAGCCATTGCCTGTACTGTACTTAGGTAAGGTGCTTAAGGTGACCTAAGCGGACCTAGGGTTGAGGGGGGTCTGAATAGTAAACAAGGGGGGGTTGGGATAGAGCAATCCATAAAGATATACCCAAGTTATTGGAGGAAATTTTGAAAGTAAAGTGAGAAAAGAAGTAGATAAGTGTGAAAGCTTGTGGTAGTAGTGATCTAACCAAGGTTCTGATAGTATGAGGACATTAGTACCACTACATCTTTCAGAAGGTGGTAAAGAACTTTCTCTCTTCCCAAAAGACAAGAAAAGAGAGAAGATTTGGATAGAAAGTATATATATATCTAGATGAATCCTTGCAGTATTAGCACTAAGAGACAAGAGAAGACACAACACTGTAATTAAAGCTACATTGTCAAACTTCACTTCCTACCTTGTGATAGTTTTGATTTAATTTCAAATGATTGTGGTGTGGTTGCACCACTATTGATATTGGATTGTTTTTCCACTCTGAAATTACAGTCATACTGCTATCCTGAAATCTGCAAGCTCAAACTTGTTTGTTGCACATCCAAGGTAGTGCTGAAAGCTTTGGCATGATGAATGTGAACAAAATGAACTACCACATCTGGAATATTGAGAAACCTGAAATCAGGCTCACAGATTAAACTTCAGGTTAGGCCTGTGAAAGCTGAAGATGTGAATGTCAAGGATTTCAGCACCAGCAATCATGAAGACAAAATCTATTGTGGTATCTTTTGGTAGTTGATGAAGTTCAAGAGTGTGAATTGTCTTATCAGCATGACTCCAATTCAAGGTTTGATCTGGTTTGGTTGAATCTTAATTATAAGCTGTCAACTCAATACTACAGGAGCTGGTAATATCAATCCAGGCTAAACAATAGTTGAAGAATGAACTGACTCAGCATGAGCTCCAGCTCCCAAGTGCTAGGAATCAAGGTGCTTGGGCAATTTTTTTCTCAGAAAGTGTGAACTGGAACTCACCCTTCCCCGGCGCTGTTTCTTCTCAAATACAGACCCAGGCCAGATCCTGGTCTAATGCCCTTTAAGGGGATTAGTGGGTAAGCATGGATCACCAGAGATCACCAGGGATTCCACGTGTACCCAGTAATCCCTGTCAATAACCCATGGGCTTGACCTTGCTTGAACTTCAAATATTCCTTTTTCTTGGTATATGTAAGGCATGGAACTATGAATCTTATCAGCAACATACGGATGATGTATCTTTGAGTCTTCATATGTATTTATCTCCATGATTGTCTTCATTTTTCTGCTGCATTCCAAAGTTTGTACTGCCTTTGAAAAAGCCCTTCCCCTGTTGAGCTCCAACGAGCATTAGGTTTTGTCAGCTTAATCCCTGAGATCAACCAACCCCTGGGGGTTTGGGATCCTATAAAGCCCAGATCAACCCCCAAGACTACTGGGGGCCATGGATATCTCTGATTTGCTGGGTTTTGGGACTCATCTTGAGATATGACAATGATGAAGCTTGGAATCTGGATGGCTTTAGTATTTGGGATTAGGCACAATGAACATGTTGCTGTCTGAACCTCTTGTGCCCCTTGCCAAATAGTATGCATATGAACACCTCTGGGCATATCTGAGTGCAAATTTTTCAAAGAAATTGCCCCCACCTCTTTACCACTTGTGCTCTTGACACACATACATCTGAGGCCACCAGATTTCTGAGCATATCCTCCACTCCTGACCCCAGTTGCTACATCTTCTGATGTTGTTATTCAACCTGTCCATTTTGAGTCAATGCCCCAGAGAACATGGTGTGCTAAGTTTGTCATATTCACATTTTCCTCTTGACACTTCATTGGCCGTTGCAAAGGTATTATGGCACTACAGGGCCAACATTTAAGTATGAAATGAATTGAATTGATGTACTTATCACATACCAGTGGGATTTGCAGTTCTTGACAGACTTGGCATTACTGCCAACAAGGGTCATACAGAGCGTGAAGGGTAAAATCTGCAAGTAATGACTATACAGAAAGGGTCTAAGGACTGCCCTCCAAAAACAATACAAGCAGAGAAGAGAACTTCTGTTGAATTGAGTACTGATAAGGCACCAGAGAAAAGTATCTTTAAATGACCAAAATCACACGGATTTTAACTCAAACAGCACTGTTTAATTTCTCTCAACACTGCTATATAGTTATTCCAATATGATAACTAAGAAAATAAAGCAATATCTTTTTTATATTATTCCCAATAAGTCTTTTTGACTATAACAACAAAGTAAATTTCTCTTTATGATTGTAATAAAGGGTGTATTTGAGTCAGCAGGTACTGCTAAAATAATTTATAATGATAAACAAAATGATAACTGTGTAGATGATAAAGAAAAGAAAGGGAACGAAAATCCCAAAATCATTTATGAGTATATATATTAGCACCGGTGTATATTAGGGCGGTTCAAGTAGGCAATTTATGACCAAAATTAGGAATTTGAGTTTTATTTGGTCCCTTAAAATTATACATATAATCTTAAGAACATGAGCCAGCTCTAGAGGTGGCTTGCGGTTTTAAATTTCAAGATTTGTCCTTATAAATTTTACAACCTTTCCCTGCTTGCAGCGAAAAAAAGCGCCCAAAAAAAATGAGCTGTTTTTTTTTTGGTTTGTGCCTTGTGGTTAACGTTTGTTTTTTTCAAGTTATATTTTTTTTGCTTGTTGTTCCTGACTTACCAGCTACTCCGGTGCCGGTAAATCCTATGTCCCCTGTACTTTTGGTCGACCTACGTAGCATGATCTTTGTTTACATGCTTTCCTCCTTCCCTCACCTTGGACTCCTCACGCTTCAGGACATCAATTAGCAAATCGTCTCAGGAATCACACAACACGGCAAACGGGAAATCAACGTACCTTCAGGTCTCTCAGAAGATCTTTCAACCTCATTTGGGCACTTTTTCTGATTTAAATCGTATCATCTAGATCATTTGACGTCAACATTGGATAGGTTGGCACTTTTGATATCACCTGAAGTTACGCACAGGGGCCGCATTGATTAGGTTGGGGCTTTCAATATCACCTGAAGTTATGCACAGAGGCCGCTTCCGAACTCAGATGCTTGATTTTGAACATATCCACCATCGTGTTTGGTTCTAGATTCTTTCTCAATTTTGATTTCACTCGTGCAGTTCACGCCCGGTTTGAAGCTGATATTAACCACCCGCTTTGTCTTCATCATATAAGCGCTTCTTGACAAGATCCTTTTCTGATTGTGCAACCCTCCTTGCTTCCTCTTTCTTGTCATCAACAATCTGGCCTTGGTCTTGTGATTTCATCCTTTTTAGATCTTTGCCTCCGGTTCCTGTCCTCAAATAACCGCCTTTATTCACTTTTGACTCTCCCCTTGGTCTCGTGATTTCATCCATTGTAGATCTTCGCCTCCGGTTCCTGTGCTCAAAGAACCGCCTTTATTTGCTTTTGACTTTGATTTACGTTGGTCTGCCAGCTGTACTTTCACCAAATGGGTAGGTGATCTACATCTTGATTTTATCATTCATAGGTATCTGTACAAAAGGTCTGACTTGTGTGGTTATATTTCTTCTACTCTCAGTCATCTGCCATGCACATGGCGCCCAGGATTTCAATGACATTGACGTTGGCGGCAGTGATACCACCAATGGACATGATAACAGCGGTGTTACACCTGGTGAGATGTGTTTTTTTTACATGCTGCAAAATAAATATGAGAAAGATTTGTTTTCTGACATGCCAACTCTTCCTCTTACGTCGGTGATTGCTTAGGCAATCCACCAATTGGCCACCCCAGACCCCACCAAGGTTTCCGAGGTTTGACCCATTTTGCCTGCACCCGGTTCTCCTGTACAAACCCCACGGAGTCCTGATCCTCTCAATGTTCATTATCAGAATTTTTTGGAAAATGATTTCAGTCCGCCACCTCCTACGCCTAAAGGACAAGACAATGCAAACCTGATCCTATCACCAGCTCCACTTGCAAATGCCTTGAGTCATGGGCAATCTACCTCTGTTGCCATTAAATCATCTTCCCTTTTGACCAAAGGCAAGCACACCAAAAAGTCAAAGGCCAGCAAATTTGGTCTAACTGCAAAAGAGCGCGCCTTGGACTCCAGTTTGGATGATGAAGCAGGACCTACAAAAGCCGCTTCTGAGACTCAAGCTGCGCGCGGAACTCTCTCTCGCCGTGCCATGGACCCACTCCCTTCCATAGATCCATCCAATGTGCATGTTAAAGACCAAAAGCACGCCCTTGTTACAGCCATCCAACAAGTGAACAACGCTAAACTCGAGGTCATCGCCAAAGCTCAAGATTGGCACCAACATCTTGACAAAGCAAGAATGAAAGCGGACAAGGCCAGAATCCAAGCCAAAATGGAAGATCGCAAGTCTACCCTCAGCTGGACTAAAGAGCGATACTTTCTTGATCGCAAAGAGCAATGCAAAACCGAATCAAGAAGGTTGGCTCAAGAAACCCAAAAAGAGTGTAAGGCCTTTGCTGAGAGATTGGTTTTGGAAGGAAAGACTCCACAAGAGCTGGAGGCTTTCCTTTGTCTTATATATCCTGAACAGGACACCATGTGATTTTCAAGAGAAACTTGTAAGTCACTTGCTAATCCAGTCTGTTTATCTTGGACCCAATGGCTGACTCTGAATTCCTGACCGCCGGCCCCCGGATCAAGGTAGATTCAGCGCCTTGGTGACAGTTTCTTCCTATTTGTACTTGTGATTCTCACGTGATTGATGATGAAGGCGGATTTTTCTGTACTTCAAGTGCTCGTGTGCCTCGTATGCCTCGTCGTTTTATATTCTTCAATTGATTGCTCAACTCTTCATGAACAACACGTGGCTGTCAGCAGTGATTCATCGCAGTGTTGGTTGGTTTGCGGCGGCCTATTTGTACTTCTCAATTTAAGCAGTGTCTGTTTGTCCTACTGTCCGCCTATTTGTACTCCGCAATTTAAGCAGTGTCTGTTTGTCCTACTTGTACTTTTCAGATTGAGTGTTTGTGCGATGATGGAGTTTTCTCCTGGTCATCGTATTTGTACTTTTCAGTGTTTGTGCAATGATGGATTCCTGGCTAGTTAAACCTTTTGTGTAATGATATGCTACCCCAATTCTGTTCCGCCATTTGTCTTGCTTTTCATTGAGAAAAGTCCATCAAAATACTTGATTCTCTTGTGTTCCATTGCAAAAGGTCCAGCACCAAAGTCCTGTTTTGTTGTGAGACTATGATTGAGTGACAACCAAGCAGAAATTCCATCATCTTGTAATTACAGTGTTTGATCAGACTTGACAAGCCTCACTACACAGCTGAAAAGGCCAAATGGACATTTCAATACGGGAACGTTTATATTCATTCATTGGACTCTATCAACCAAACCAAACAACTGAGACAACATAATAATTTGCAAAAGATCAAACTAAATGAGAGAAAGCACATCATCTTACAAAAAAAGGGGCATCAATAAACATAAGAGAATGAAACACTTCAGCAAAAGACAATCAATGCGAAAATTAGAGGTCAACACAATCAGAGATACAGATCATAAAAGTTCAAGAAACTATTGGCAAGCCACCACTCTCCCAATTATAAGCCACTGCATGGTCTCAAACGCATTCACATTTGGCCCTTCCTCTTTCCATGTTATCTAAGTCCGGTGTGGTGATCTATTTATGGGATCAATCAAGAAAATTGATCATTATAACTTTATCAAATTATTAGGAAACTTCAGTGTAGTAGAAAATTTGAAATGAAGGTTTTTAGATCAATTGAAGCTCTTAGAGGCTCATGTGTAGTTATCAACTCAATATTATGTCATCTTATTTCATATATAGTCTTAAGATCATTATAGTTTACTTACAAAGTTATTACAAAAGACAGAAAAAGAAAAGATAAGAAAAATTTGAAAATATAGGTGTAAAAGTTGGAAAATGGTTTTTAGAGTATTAATAATTAAGTTATGGGTTTATTAGGGTTAGAATATGAAAGAAAAAAATTTTATTATACAGTAACAATTTTAATCTTGGAGGTTGATAAGGAAAGACAGAAGTTATTAGCAGAAAGGTACTTTTTTGAGGATGGTAAACAAGGGTTATACATGTAGTTTACATATGTAATGGTGGTAGTAGTGGAGATTAAGGTTGCCAAGAGGATTTTCCGGGATTTTTAAGGTTTTAGAAGATGATGTCATATTACATGAGCAAGTAAAAGAGAGTAGCAGCTGTGAAAAGTGAAGAAAATGGGTGAATTTTGTCAAAAATGAAGGTTTTCAGCTAGTTACATATGTCAAATGACGTCAGATTAGGTTGGTAGATGGCTCATTCAACGCAAAAGAGTATATTACATAATTTACAAACTTTAAATCATTAGTAACGGAGGTTTATGTAAAACGTTATAAGGGAAATAAGAAATTGGTGTGAATCTTGAATTTACAGTCACAAGTCAACATGTAACACCAAAAACCTTAACTTCACAACTCAATATCTTACTCATCACTCATCAGAAATAGGTTATATGGGTGTCATAAATGATCAGTATCACGAGGGCTACAAGATGCACTATAGTAGTTCAAAATTGGACCCCATCTGAAAAGATTTGTA
Organism: Melampsora larici-populina 98AG31; assembly: GCF_000204055.1. Taxonomy (NCBI): domain Eukaryota; kingdom Fungi; phylum Basidiomycota; class Pucciniomycetes; order Pucciniales; family Melampsoraceae; genus Melampsora; species Melampsora laricis-populina. The sequence continues at coordinate 265,129 of NW_006768846.1, read as the reverse complement.
ATCTCAAAAATTGGTTTGCAGCTAGTTTACAAGGAAAAAATCACCTGTATTCATCTTAAGAGGTGCTGTACATTAAATCATTGCGTCATTGATCACTTTTGGATGTGAAAATTACATCATACATTAGTAACACAATCATTACATTGCGTCATTACATGGTTTTTAGGGTTCTTTAGGCGGATTTGGCTGGTTTTTGAGGCTGTTGACTATTGTAGAGGTTGTTACATGTGGATATAAGTACTCCTTGATGATTTTGGGATTGTTGTTCCCTTTTCTGCATCTTATACCTTTGTTGTAGTGTTATAAATCATCATTTATTTACTATATTTGTACTAAGCTCACTTAAATCCGCCCCTTCAAAGCAAGGAGAAATTTATTTATGTGTGTTAAAGACTATAAGTCAATTTGGGAATAATACTACACAACAGTATTGCTTTATTTCTCTGGTGCCTTTATCTTTTTCTCTGTTATCACAAAGTGGTCAGCAAGTGCCCTTGTGCTGGTTTCTTTGAAGAAGGCAGTCTTTAGGCAACTTCTACTATATTACATGTAGTAGATTATCCCTTCTTAGGTGTTGTAAAGCTCTTGTTGAGCTTTAAATACTACACCGGCTGTGCAGCTCCATAAATACCTGCATCTCCAGGTTCCCTTAAAACAACCTCATCTTCTTCATCAATCCAAGTGTTTCCTAAATCTGCCGGCATATTGTGTAAGATGAAGCGGGTTTGCATCCACCGCAGGATGTGAACCATGTCACTTTGACTATTTAAACCAAGTCTTAATCCTTGAAGGGATGCCCAGCAAGACTTGAGGATGCCAACACAGTGCTCATTTTGCACTCGAGCCTTAGCTATAGCCTACACACCAATTGAAGCACTTGTTCCTTTTGAGCTCCGCAGCCTGTCCTTTGTAGAAAGGCACTACAGTTTCTGAAGGAATGTAGGCTGAATCTGCGAGAATATATTCATCTAAAAAACCACATCAGAACTCGAGGACTGTAGACCTTGATAAGAATTATTAGAAGTGTGTACCTTTGTCAAAATATTTTTCTGGCTCATTACACATGTCAGTCTTCAAGTATACAGTACTGTCGCAGCAGGAACCAGGCCAACTGGTGTATGCATAAGTGATTTGTCTGTTGGCGTCACAGACAATCTGTACATTGAGAGAGTACCGGTGTTTGCGGTCGAAGAAAACCTCGCCATCGCAGCCAGGTCGCTGGAATAGGGGAATCGTAGTTCTGTCAACAAAGCCCACACAAGGCGGGAAACCATCTCTCTCAAGCACTTTGGAGATGGCTTTCCGTCTGTTGGAATTAGGCCATGAGAGATAATGCGCGCCTACATCTAAAATTGCCAAGATGACCCAACAACTACAATTGATTACTGAACCACGACCCATCTTGTAATTGCGCGCAAACCGGCCTACGGAGGCCCCATTGCCATTGCTGCCGAGACGTTTGAGAGTGAGGGCAAGTTGTTTAATCACTGGTGGCTGTTGCTTGTTGCTAGATGATACAAATACGGGGTGGGATTGAATCATATGAAGTAAAGCGTGAAAGCCCTCAGGGGTTGTTTGCATGGCCTGGCAGAAGTCGGTTCTTCTGCTTTGCAACATGTCCCGTAGGTCAAAACAAGTGGCGAGCGGAGTGCGTATTTGATTGTTGAGGTATTGTCTGGATGTTAAAAGAGTGAGCAGTTCGGCCCACTGTTGTTCTTGATCAAAGAGTTCATTGTACAAGTTCACTGTAAACATCATTCAACTTCCCCAAATTGTAAGAGGAAAATGATTAATAGTACAGTTTTTCGTAAAAGAGTCTAATACTGCACACCTGAGCCATTTCACCCTCACTACATATGTGCAGCAAGCTAAGTCAATAGTTGGCTATCATTTACATACAGGTCTGCTCAGTTTTTTTGCCCACCAGCAGAAATAAATCACATGTTATACCACATGTAACTTTTTTGACTTTGAAAAAATTGTGCCCAAAATTCACTACATATAATTCTGTAGGTGCTCAGGCAATATTGTTGAAGCTATTTCTGAGTAACAGAAAGGGTGTTACATGCAGTTGAGTTGATGAGATTTCACCAAAACATTGAGTCAGTGTATGTAGTCAATCTTTGGAATGCTTTTTTTGATCTCAACAAAGTTACAGCATGTATTACATACGAATAACTTATCCTGATGAGCAGATAACTGAGCAGAACTGTATGTACATGATAACCACATATTCACTGAGCCTGCTACACATATGTAGTGTGGGTGTTATGGCTCAGGTGTGGAGTGATAGATCATTTTATGACAAATCATACTCCCAGTCACTTTTTCCTGCCCACTTGGGGAAGTTGAATAATGTTTGCAGTGAGTTTGACAAGACTGGTTTGTTTGGGAAAATCATTTCCCCCTCTGTAGGGTTGTCTAGATCTAGATGGCAGGATAATTTGGGAATGCGGATATCTGAAGTTACTTGAACAAATACGTAGAGATGGGTGATACCACAAATTGCAGAGACCTTGTTGGAAACACAAGGCATGTGAGTATTTGGAAGAATGGTGAGGATTGAGAACAAAAGAGTTGATGCTATGTGTGGGGATATGTGTAGGGTAGGTAGAATTACAATGCTGATGCTGAAACTTTATCTCAATGGGGGAAGGGTACACATGCCTGTTATCAACTCAACAAGAATGAAAGCTCAACAAAAAAAAGACTTCAAAAAGCGCGCTCAGATTGGAAAAAAAAGGGGAAGAGGTGTTGTGCCTCATTTTACGAGGTCATAAAACCAAAAAATAAGGCCGTTCAGGTCACCACAATCCAGAATTTTAACAATTTGACAACATTAAAAAAGCAGATTGGGCCTCTGCTTCAGGTTGTTTGCAATTCTGGACTACAACTCTTACAATGGTCAACAGCCTCAAAAACCAATCAATTTTCACCAAAAACCCCTAAAAGCCCTCTGATGATGTGTTGCAATGACTTTTTTACTAATAGATGATGTAATTTACACAGCCAAAAGTGATCAATGATGTAATTAGATGTTACACATCACTTCTTATGATGACTACGGGTGATTTTTCCCTTATAATCTGGCTGAAAACCTATTTTTGAAGTTACAGGTTTTTTCAAATGATGTCCAATTTTTGATTACTAAAGTGCATCTTATAGAGATCGTGATGCTGATTAATAATTTGCCCCATATCGTGTACTTCTGATGAGTGATGGATGATTTATTGAGTTGTGAAGTTAAGATTTTTGTATGTAAATGTTGTTACATGTATGCATGTAAATGTAAAATCCAAAGTTCACTTTAATTCATTATTCTCCTTATAACTTTCTTCACACAGCTCTTTTACTAGTGGTTTAAAGTTTGTACATTCTTCACTCAATTCTTCTGTGTTGAATGAGCTATCTACCATCCAATTCTGATGTCATTTGACATGTGTAATAAGCTGAAAACTTCTACTTTTGACAAAATTCACACCTTTTCTCCCCTTTACACAGCCATTACTAACACTGTCTTGCTTCTGTGATGTTACATCATCATCTATAGCCCTAAACATCCCAGAGAATCCTCTTGGCAACCTCAAATACTGCTAATACCACCACTATATATGTAAACTACCTGTAAACCCTTGTTTACCAACTTCCAAAAAGTACTTTTGTCTTAATAAATTCAATTCCTCCTTATCAACCATCAATATTAAAGTTTTTACTGTATAATATAATGTTTTTCTTTCATTTTCTAAGCTCACAAAACCCATAAACCAAATATTACTACCCTAAAAACCATTTCCAAGTCTGTATACCTATGTTTTTGAGTTTTTCTCATGTTTTCTTTCTTTTCTTTTTGTATTTCATTTGTTGACAGTTAATTTTGATCTTAATAAGTTGTTTGAAATAAGATGACCTAATCATGATGTAACGTGCAATACCTTAAAGAGCTTCTATTGATCAAACTCCACCTACTTGAGTTTTTCTTTGCACTGAAACTTTTCTAATAACTTTGGTAAACTACTATGATTATTTTTTTGATTGATCCCATAAGTTGTTAACCACAAAATAAACCATTGAAGGTCTTGAACTTGCTTCCGGCGATTACTTTGACCACATTGACCCAAGTGGGCCTCTTCCAACCTTGGGCACTGGTTGTGTCAGGGTGGCTATCTATATAACGTACAAGAAGGTCTAGTCCAGAGACTCGTACTAAGATCCTGACTGGTTATTCCGCTGGATACGGGGAATAAGGTATGCTTTCCTATAAGGTGGGTTATAGAGATAGCAAGAGAGATATCAGTGCTGATACTTATATACTTGGTTGAATTGAGAACTTGATAAATTACGGGCCCACTGTAGGGTTACAGGCAATAGTGGGTCAGACCTGAGCCGTAATTTATTCTCAAAGACTAAAAGTCTGGGAGTAGCCTGCGATTTTAATCTACAGGGATCTTGCCAAAACTAGGTGATGCAAAACCTGGGTCCTTGACCAGAGGAGAAAGGGAGAAAAGACTAACCAGTTAAATTTGTACGGGGTAGGCTTTCAACGGAGTATAAAAGTATTCTCAAGAGAATAGGGGTTTGACGCTGATTTAAAGCTGTTTGATAATGTAGCTAACAAGATTATTCGTTGGGAATGTTCTCAGAAGCTGGTAATCGAATGAATAATTTTTCCAAGTAGATTTAATATATCTAGCAGAAAGTTTGTGGGGGTAAAATCAGGTGAGCTCTAATCTTTTCGGCTTCCTAGCTAGGTATTTATATCTTTTGATTGTTGTTGTCTAACTTGTGGTTAATCATATGCTGCGCTCTTTATCAGTCCTAGGTCCTGTTGCTCCGAGCAAGTCCTTCGCTTATTTCCGTACAAACCAATTCAGTTGGATGTGGTTTACGTAAAGGCATAAAGGATCCACTTCTTTCCTTATCAGTTGATTACCATGATTGATCTCTTGGCTTTGTTAGTTCTTTTAGGTAATCATCATTAGCTGGTGAGTTTTCCTTTTAATTTACTCTTGTTCTTCTTCACCGTGACATAGTCTTTTTTATTTTATATGTTGATTACGTATTCCACTAGTCTCCTAGCCTCTCCTTTCTGTTAATATTACTTTCTCCGGCCTAGTCCCTTCCTCAAGATGCTAGAGGAGTTCTCGTGTTCTCTCAAGAATTTCTCTTGATCAATAATTCATTAGGTAAGAATATAACCAGTATATTCTTTTCTAAACTTTTGATATTACGCTTGAAAAGATATGTTTTTCAAATATCTTTCAATGATAATTTCTTTTATTATTTTATATATTGTTCTTCTGTCAGTTGTATGGGTGCTCCACACTCTATAGCTGTTGTGACCTTTGAAACTAGGTCTATAAGTTGTCTTTATTAGGATATATTTCTGAAGCAGATTATCTGTGTTATGAATATGTAAACAATGAAATATTATTTATTTATTTTATATTACAAAAAGCTTGTAGCTCTTCTGGCTCTTTGTACTTAGGAGCTCGAGAGCTGACAGGTTGTGTTCTTGGGTCCAATGGCTGCATTGGCAGGCTGACGTTCAGTGGTGAGAACATCAATCATTGTTTGATCATCATTGTGATCCCACTTGACATGAAGGTTGGAGGTCTCTGGTGTTGTTTGTTCAATTGGGTTTGAAGTCACTTTGATTGGATTTGATGTAGAAGTTGGTTTAGTGGTGATGGTAGAAGGTGAAGGAACTAAAGTGTGAATGGCTCTTGGAGCCCGCTTCTTGGGTGTTTTGCTTGTACTGCTCATAGTGGTTGAGATGAGAATGATTAATAGTAGTAGCAGAGTAAATAAGCAAGAATAGCAAATAATGATGAATGATTATGAAAAAATAAGGGTACTCAAAGTAGGTATGTATGTGGCCCTACATATGTGGTGCCACATACTTTTCAAATTTCATTTTTGACACGGAAAATACCATATTGAGTGTAAGAAAAGGACATATTGAATTATATTTGGTAAATTATGTGATTTAAAATACCAGTTTAGGTCATTTTGCCTGTCAAAAACAAAATTTGAAAGTATGTGGTGCAACATATGTAGCACCACATACTTACTTTGAGTACCCTTGATAGAGACTACATAGAATGTTGAGGACCAGTGATAACCAGGATCAAGATGAGAACAATGAGGTAGGGAATAAGGAAGAAGATTCAAAAATTCTGAATGAGCGTTGAGTTTTAAAAGATGAATCTTGAAAGGGTTTGATGGGTGAAAAACCAGGATGGATGTGTGGTATGGTAAAGGAAGGAGTATGAAAAAGGAGGGAGCAATATGGAAAAGCATGGAGGGGGCTATGAAAAAAGGAGAGGGGCAAAAAGGGTTTTTGGGTCTGATATATGGCCAAAAGGCTGTATGTTCAAATCAACCAGCATATCATGATATATGATTTTGTTTTTTGTCCAAATAATTGTATGTACCAAACACCAGCACTTTTTTGAAAGTTTGATATATGTATATGCTAATATACTGTATATTAATTTGGTGTAATATATTGCAATATATGCATATTGGATTGTACTGAACGGCCCATTACCTCTTGCTAGAGCAGTTTGTTATTTAGAGTACACAAATATTGTTCTGGAAATTTCCAGACAACTTTTTCCAGAAGGCCAGAATCCTTCTGGTGTTCTGTAAAAGGGCATTTGCATTTGCAGAACATCATAACATCAGATGACACCAAAAAAACCTTCTGGTGTTCTGAAAAAGTTGTCTGGGAATTTCCAGAACAATATCTGTGTACCCTAATTGAAATGAGACTCAGCAATCTTAATTTTAGAGGAACTTCCTTTGATTGTCCAAATTTTTGAAAATTCTTATTGATAAAGACTATTGATAAAGACATCTCTTTGTCAATATGTAGAAACCAGATTGTTACATTGAATTGTAAACCTGAGATAGGAGTACTCTTGTAACCACCTTAGAAAATCCGGATCATAACAGACCTTTCTGTGAGTGCCAGGCATCTATAATTTTATAGCACCGTGACCCAAGACAACATGGGGATTCCAGCTCTTGTTATTTAAAGGCATGAATTTACCTCAGTAAACTTGCTGCAACAAAGCCAATAAAGAAGCTTCAAGCACACACTTAATCCTCTCTGATAATGATTCTCTTAAACCCACCTGTTTTAAGTCTCAGGCTGACAACAGGCTAGGCAGTTTGTTCTTAATTTGTTTATATTCACAATAGGTAGAATTCACTATCAACATAGGTGCCTTGGGTTGGACAATTCAAAGCATCATTGGATGTGAATCCTTGCACAGATCTTGTCCAAGGTTTCTCTCAGAGGTGTTGTCATGTCCCAAAAAAATCCTTGGATCAAAACATCAGAAAGATTATGCCCAATAATTTGAGATCTTTCAATCCAAGGTGAATATGCTGGTAGTGATGGGGGTGGCAGGTTTCCCCTAGAATTGCATGAGAGGAGAATTGAAAAAATATCCACAAGACCTCTACATCAAGTTTGCCTCCCATAGATTCCCGCAAGCTATTGCTTTGGAAGTCTCAAGTCACTTCATTGGTGCTGCCAAAATTTTCATCAGTAGCCTTAATCTCAATTTCCCACTGACTTGATTATGTGTGATGGAAACTGATACATGGCCTAGCCTAGATTTGCCATTTTCAAATGCCTCATCTCTGTCTGTTGGCTGATCCTTTTGTCAAGGATAAACTACAAGGACACACTTGATTTGTATTTGAAGGGAGATAGGTTCATCTTCTGAATTTCTGATACATATTTGGATGTCAAATCAAACTCACCTTAATTTTTCCAGATGCAGTGTGATATGTAGTTCTCTCATGAAACCATCAAATCAGCTTTACGATGAGGAGCCATACAATATGTTTATTCACAGATTTCTATTCATTTTCAGGTCCTTTTTACAGATGTATAGTGTGCAAACCCATTGGTTCCTTTGTTCAGTTTCTCTTCACGTTGTGATGTACCAATTGAACTCCCTATATACCATTTTGTAATCATAAGACATATGGTAAAATGCAACACAACCTCAGTATTTGATTCATATACTAATAGTTATATCAGAGTTGTTGGTGGTATATCAGCCTAATATGAGGCTTTATCAGTGATTATCATCTTAAGTGATATCATTGATTGGTCATAGTGTTAAGCTTACTGACATAACAATCTCACTTTGAATTTTGGACCTACGCCTTGATAACTGAAAGATTAAAAAAGGCACACTGGAAAGAATCAATTTCTAAACTTGAGAGCATCAATTAATTCAGATTTCGGAGTCTTCAAAACTAGCTCAAACAAGGAAAGCTCTGCAGTTTGAGCTTTGATCGAGAGAAGTCTATTGAACATTCAAGTAGTCATATAGTTTACCAAAAAAACAAAGATAATTGAACAAGCCAGTTGAGACATTACAGAAGAAACTGATAGTACGGAAATTTCTGGGGAAAACAAGTGAAATGGTTTGTTTTCTTTGAGAAATACATGATTTACTAGTGAAAATTCTTTGTCTGTTGGATTGATGCTGAAGGAAATTGGGTCAAGTCATTTTGATATCGAATCTAAATTTTGCGAAAGTGTTTGAACGTGATAAAGCTGCTTGGTTGGCACAATCGACCTCAAGAATGATGCAATGTGATTACTGAGAATTAATAGGATTGCTTTTTGCGACGACGTCGAGGTCTTCACTATAAATTAAGGATAAATCCCTGAATCCGACATGAAAACTAGACTTGCCAAATTGAGAGATTGAAGTGATTTTTGAATGCCAGTGAATCGTCTGCAGGAAAAATGAGTATGCAAGGTAAGGTAATAGTTCGAGTGTGAAAAAATGCAGGATTTTTGATGGGAGACGCCCCTTCTCCCTGAGTTATCGATAGTAATGAATCAAAGAGTCATTCCGTTTGGACTAAGTAAGCAGACTTTGGATCGAGTGTCTTCGGGAATTGTATCTAGCGAAGAACTGATCGGAAATGATCTTTGGATTGAGGGCTACGCAACAAGAAGCGACAGGCAGTAAGCCTCGAAGTAAGCTATCAGCGTATGAGCCATCAAAAAGACAAACCTTTTTAACTAATCCGGGTCTTGCCACCCTCGTTTGATTTTTGAAATATGAAGATAAATCTCGTTCAGGATTAATGTTGCTGATGTCAAATTGGACCAATTTTTTTGAACTCTCTTTTGGTGACGAGATATAGTACTCTTTGGTCATTGGTTGCTCTTTAAGCTCGTACAGGTCTGACTTTTCTACAGCGGGCGTCACTGGTTCAGATTTTGAACCATATCGTCGGGAACTATGTAGAGAAGCTTCAGATGACGTTTGCTCTTTTGGAAAAAATGAGCGAAATTTAGATCGCAAGCTTGTCTTTCTCTTCTTGCTGGTAGCCTTGGATTGGTCCGAAATTGTAGACTGCGTCGTGGTAGAATCTATTCCCAATTTCAAGAATTCATTCCAGCCTTCTCCTTCGCCTGCTTCGTCCACAGCGCCTGAAGTCGGAGTGAGGACATGACAGTAAGAGGAAGCGGAAGAGTCGCTCGAGGGTACAGACTGATGAGAGCTGGATGATGCATTCGAATCCTTACGCATCAACTGCGCCTGTTGACGGATGTACATCAAATGCGAGTGGTGGGTAGCATCATACGGACAAACAAGGGACAAGCACATCAGCGTCAAGCTATTATCATTTTTAATGGATTCTACGAATGGACCGACGTTGTCGAGAAAAGGAGATCTCACAGGACTGGTAGATAGATCGATAGCGTTCAATGTGTATAGGGTAGCAGACTGGGGTCTACGGTCATATGTATGGTTGTGCAGACTGGTTCTCATGTGTGGATTCGATAGTGAATGGCTTCGAGTAATTGGTCTGTGTGCGGGAAGCGCCATATTGCTAGTTGATTGTAGGCGGAGCTGGGTTTCGAGTTGCCTGCATAGCTGATCTCCAAATGCGCTCCCACTGGATACTGGTGTGGTGGAACTAATGCTACCCGATGATCGTCTCCCCAGAGAAAATGGTTTGTTCATCTTGTTTGTTTGATGGTCGAAAATCATACCGCACGAGAAATGTGTTGTGAGGTGATGTTAGCCCAAAATGCAGCGACCCAACAGGCACTTAAAGTAGTCCAAATGCAAAACAAAACAACATATATGGAAAGAAAGGCTGGACTTCCGCAATTTTGCTGTGTACAAACAGAGGTAGGGTGATTCGCAAAATCTTTGATATGCCTATCAGAGATCGCAGAGGTGTTCAAGGCTTTACGCTAGGAAAGCGGTTCCTATTCCCGCGAACGCAAAATGAAAGCAATGATTTTTACGATCCTCGGCCGGTAAGTTGACAGAAAACAAGTAAGACGAGCAAAGAAGATGCTGAGAAAGAAATTACTGGTATTTGTGCTTTCAAATCAGACTACCTACAAAGATAATGATCTGACGTCACGGAAGTGGAACAAGAAATTGTGAGATGCAATCTACTTTGTGAGTAGGAAGGATATGGATTTAGTGCTATAGATCGATTGTTTTTGTCTTGAAATGATTGAGGATGGGTTGACGGAGCGTCGGAGACTGCTAGCCAAGTTGATAACGTGTCTGCGAATTGGTTGGTAAGCAAGTCCGTTGCGAAGTGTGATAGTCTGAATATTCAGATGATCCAATGAGGTTAGTATCATTTTTAACAAGCGAGGAACGGCAATGAGAAAGAGGTTGGCAAGAGTCGAAGATCTCCAAGGCGCCCAACTTACCTCTTTCATAAGTTTTTGAACGGTGCTGCTAATCGACTTTGGAGATTGCGATACGCTGATGATTGAACATCTCTGGTAGATAACAGAGAAGGAGATAAGTTCCCGTTCGGATACACCGGTATCTTGATTAAATCAAACTCTTGATCAACCTTCATGAGAAAAGCCAGAGTTCAGTGAGTGAGACCATACTGCTATTCGCACTCCGATCACTGCGAAACAAGAAACATCCTGACAGGAAAAACCGGAATACAATGCCAAATAGCAAAACTCAATTATTCCTGAGGTTTCAAAGGTCGCAGCGCTGGCTGATATGAGACATTGTCCAGACGTGAACAACAGTTGAGATTGGCAAGATATTCGCTCTCGGTAGACGGAAAGTCAGAATACAAAGGGTGGTACGGAGACCAATCCTTGTCTGTTTCTGTCTGTGACCTCGTCAACCTATTTCTATGTAAATTTTTCAAGCAGTCAAGAGGCACTTCATGTAGCAGCTTGTATTTCATTTGGTCAAACAGGAGGACTGATGAAGTACATATGCCTTTTGAGCTAGAAAGGCTACTAATAGCTAATTATAATTCACATCAAGCCGAGGAGTAGAGCATGTTTTGTGTCTTTGACGCACGAACGGTCAGTTGACGGATCATGAGCTTTGTATTAATTTTAACATTCTCGCTTAATATAAAGCCACATATCTTTCTTTGCTATCGGCGGGCAGATGATCTGTAAGCGCGCAAAGTACGTTGAATCAGCGAAACTCTCATGGCTAAGTACGCGCTTTCCATCGGATGACCAAAGCTAAACCTAGCTAAACCAAAGCCGACCAGACAGATTACAAACTTTGCTGGGTTCACCATCAAGCTTCCCCGTCCCTCTGAGGTTCATTTTACTTGACTCAAAGCAATATTGGGAGAAATGCTCTGGTCTGTATTCTGACATCGATCCACACAGCGGGGTTGAACAGGGTTGAACCCGGTGACATCATGCTTTGTAAAAAGGTTTTCAACTGTCAGGCTGTTAGCACCCATGTGAGGGTTTTCTGCAAAGAACACCAGGCAGTTTCTCATGGTCAGACGAGTATTACTTTGAGAAGTTTACTTTGTTGGGGTTCTTTCAGGTTCTTTCCTGTTGTTTCATCTGTTAAAATGGGCACAACTTCAAGGATTTGATCAAGATGGACTGAAATGAGGTACTTGTACATACAACACTATGAGATGAAAAACTCTATACACATACCAAAGGAGTGACGTGTGGTAGTGGTGCCAGGTGGTTAAACTACAAACGAGACCAGAAAATATAGAAAATTCAAATCAGTCTTTGTCCTCTGGTACGACATAAATTGTAAAGTCTTGTAAAGCTCATTCAGCTGTGCCAGTGCCACACACCTACCTCCATTCTTGGACACTAACAGCTACGGACTTCAACCGTGCGTCTCGCAAAGATAACGTGAGATGTACATACATGTTGTCGTCTGTGATGGAGTCCGTGTTTGTCTCAATCTATCACATCACAAGGCTGATATTGAATATGTAATTTATCTTTTGTTGTTGGTTACACGGAGTGAAGTCTCCCTAAACAGGCGCTGAGGTTCAAAGATTAGGTTTACAAGAATATCATCAATGAGTTCAATGATGCACCAATATTGTCAACTGGAGAAGCAACCTATCCATGGCTTCCCTATTTGTTTCGGGTCCTGGACAGAGTTATTGAAAAGTTTGAATCCCTTCAAGTAGGGTTATTTCTAAGCTTGGGGGATGTTGAAAGATGTGAACACCTTACAGAGCGCCACCCTAGAATGAGGCCCCCAAGCGCTCACACTGCGCACGAGGAGTATTGGGGTAGGCGTTTGGATGATTCATCACGATTGTCGATAATATCTAGGTTAATCTTGTGATCACTCATAACATTCACTGAAAAATACTGATTACTGAAGGCATTCAAATTGTTGTAGACTACATTGAGAGCCGAACAAGAGAAAAAAGGTAGGATTGTACAGAGATGATCTCATAAAAATAATAGGAGTGTTTGAATCACGGAAAAAAATGTTAAGGAAAACCAGAGACTAGAGAGACTTGAAAACGGGCTACTGAATCAACAAATCGTACGAGAACTAAATTATCCAAAGATAAGGAAATGACGACGAAACTTGGATACTCTTGTGCGTCATACATTCATGGTTCAGATAGCAATCTGTGCCATCTGTGGGACAAGAGCGGAAGTCGTGTTCCTTGGGAGCATAAATTCCTCGAAAAATGCAGCTGTGAGATCACGCGAAATAAATATTGTTAGGAATTCTGGTGACTAGATATCAAAGAATGTTTCCGACTAACCAATCCCAGCGTGATCACTCATGTCTGTGACCAGAGAAACGTATTGGTCTGGGCGAACCAGAACCACACACCCAACTTTTGGATCGATTCCATATTTCTGATAAGCATGGCCATGTCCTAGATGATAACTTTGGTCGTCCGTGAAACTATTCGAAGGGAATTAGCCAGCAGTACAAGACATGCAACTTCAAGTAGTGAAATGGGTCGTACATCTTTTGATATGATCGAAAGCCATGCTTTCCCTTTATGGGTCTCAGAACAGTGTGAAATGCATCCGGTTCAAGCGACACTCTAGGAGAGGCCAAGATCGTGATTGTGTCGATGACTGAATCTGTTTCTTGACCTGGGGGCGTGTACTTCTTGATAGGACTCTGCGGGCTTTCACCTAAAAACTGGGCTAGCTTCTCAAGACGTCCCTTACAACCTGAGTATTGCGTGATATCCCCTCCAAAAATAAGAAGCCTCCACTTTCCATCTGCCGGGGCCAAATCAGCGATATGATAAGGTCTTGCGTCCGCCAGACAAACTACTTGATGGCTGTACAGACGAGGTCCTACTGAAAGCTTTTCGGCAAGTTCTGGTTTATTTTCAACACCTTGATGTGGGCTACCTCGCTTGGCGACCAGAGCGCTGGGTTGATAATCGACAGATGTGCCGCTGGCAAATTGATTTCCCTTCTCCATCGTCTGCTGGAACTCTTGCAATGAGATACCTGATTCGTCTAGGACGTCCTTTGCAGGCTTTCCAGAAAACAGGGCGGCGAACTGTTGGTAAAAGACATAGAAAGAATCAGTGGTGTTTTGATCGCGGGATACTCGAAATGATACATACTTTTTGATCAAATTCAATCAACTCAGCTGCGACCTGTGCTCGTTCGATTTCATAAGTGTCCAAAATTTTGGGGTGCGCTTTTCCTTGTAACACATGAGCTATTTTCCAGGATAAGTTGAAGGTATCTGCCATGGATGTGCTACTCTCTAGCAATAAGTAACGAGTACAGGTATAAGCGGTGACATGGGACTTACTTCATACCCTGTCCAGCCTTGGGAGAATGAGTGTGACATGCATCTCCAGCAATGAAAACGCGATTAAATTTCTGCCACTTGTCGGCAAGTCGTTGCCCTATTTCATAGCACGTAAACTGAATAAAGCAGATGAGCGAAATAAGCTTGATACTTTAGCAAACTTAGAAAAGGGCGCACCCATTCGATTTTGGGAATATTGATGGTGTAAGGCGCGATGATGGAATTAGCTGCAGCCATCAGCTTCTCAGGGGTGACATCAGCTCGGTTTGGTCGTTGTCCTTTCCTGGGTTGAGGAATTTGTATGTAGAGTCGAACTAGATCCTTCTCTCGTGGAATAACCATCATTGAGCCACTTTCGGCTGAGTGGATAGCGCACCTCATCCTGATATCGGGGCTGAAATAAACATGAAAGGAAGTCAGCGATAGCTCAAGATTTCAAAGCGCCAGATACTAACAAATCAGTAGCAGGGACGCCATCTACAACCCCCCAAAAGAAGTCGGAACTTTCTCCTTCAAGCTTGAGGCCAACTGCACCTCTCGTCCAGCTTCTAGCACCATCGGCCCCGATGACGTATCGACAATGAACCTCTTCGAGAACCTCCTTCTGGGGAAGATCCTTGGGAGCGGCGTCCAAGGCATCGTCTTCGAACATATTTGAGCGGAAGAGTCCGTCGGGGGCTAGAGGAGAGAACTGAGCAGGTTTGGCTTCTGCTTCGGAGAGATGACGCAGCCGAACGACCACCCTATCTTGAGGAGAATCAGACAACGCTGAAGCTGTGGATGAAGGTAAAGTGATGAGATCGGGGCAGACGGCGCGCTCGACGGTGATGGGGGTCTTGCGTGATTGGGTGGATTCATCCCCAATTGGAGCACTGGACCAAGAAGCGATGGTGTCAAGCAGCATGCGCTCAATTCGTCCTTGATGGACTGTAGATTGACGGTATCTTGAAATTTCGGGGATTGTCTATGTATATCCAGGCCATTTCTCAGCTCATCCATAAAATGTTCAATCAAACAAAATCGAATAAGGTCTCGAATGTATTACTCACATCTGGGATCCTTGCTGTACGATTGATCCGTCCAGTCTCATTGGGATTCCAAAAACATATCTCCCCAAGCTCGTTTGCTTCAGCAATCACTTGGGTACCGATGCCCAGAGCTTGTAAAACCTACCCACACGCAAACGAACGAGGCTTCAGAAAGCGAACTTCAGGGACGGACTTTCAGACAGACATCAAGCCTACCTCCAGACTTCTGGGATTCAAGCCATCAGCTTGCCCCGTAAATATCTGTCCAATTTTGTTGAAGAAGAGTCTCAGTGAACTTTCTCAAACGAGATGGAAAAAGCATGGGAGAGGCAAGAAGATGCGATCAAACAAACCTTGGTCGCTCGCTTATCCACAATCCTAACGTTGTGAACACCATAGCGAGCTAAACAAGCCGCAGCCATCAAACCTGCAGGGCCCTGAGAAGCGGATCGCAGACGCAGCACATAAAGTGTAAGAGGACCCTCGATGATAAAGATTCAGTTTCGCAAAAAAAGACGAGGACTGACAGCACCGATGATGAGAACGTCGACCTCACTCGAAGCCTTTTGGTCGAATAAAGGGTTGGCCACAGTCGCGTTAGGAGTGATTGATGGAGTCATAGTGTAGAGTGTGTGAATGATATCGAATTATTATTCAAGATAGCTGATTTGGAAGATTTTTTTTGGATTATAATTATAAAAAGAACTCGGATGGTTTTCTACTGAGACGGAAAGATGGAAAGGGAGCCTTTTTATGAGGAAGAATGGATACATCGAATAATTAAGAGAACTGTGTCGACGGTAAATCAGGACCGATGATCTGCAAATCGCACATGGAATAAGATGAGATGTGCCTTTTCTCATCTACCTAACAGTCCAAGTATCATACTCTCGATACGTTGACTCGTTCTTAGCCATCCATTGCGCATATACTCGACCTGATCCCAGCATTACCTCAGGTTTTACTTCCAAGGACCAGGTTCTCCAGTCACAATTATCATCCTAGTTTCCGTCGAAGTTGCTAGCCCGGCAGGAATGCACGCAGACTTTGGCCGATTCACATCGCGGTTGAATCTACCGAGATAAGTTTTTCAGTGGACCTCGAACGCATCAGACTCATTAGGCGTTCCTATCAAAGCAGATGTATGGGATTGAAAGCTTAGGAAGACCATGACCGACCTAGTGGCAAGGGAATGTAGATCCATCACGAACTATATCATATGCTGCCTTTAGAAAACAAATCAGCGATTTGGTCATCTTGCATCGCATTCGAATCACCACCGTTTCATGGTTTCGAAAGGTCAGGTTTCGTTACGGGCCTTGACGATGCCATTGGAGATAAGTTCGTCGCGCTTATCAAATGATCGGTGCTACGGGATATTTTTCTTTGTCCTCGAAGAACAAAATTGGTTCGACAGCGAGACTCATGTGTTCTATTTCCAGAAAGTCCTTGAGGAGAGTCCAAGAATATAGCAAATGAGTTGAAGAATGATTGTAAACAAAACAGCGATTTTCCATATTACGCTATTTCTTCTGGCTAGGAATCGAAGAGACACCTTGTTTGACAGCCGTGAAGCGAGGTCCTAATTGGGATTGTAAGGTAGATTTATCAATGTTGAATGCCACCAGCAAAACATCTTGCCTGAAGAGTCCAAGATTCAAGGACTGAAGTAAGATTTTTGCTAAGGATCTGGTATGTTGGTCTCGCAATGAGTTTGAGATGATGATATGCCGACTCCATCTGTGATCAGTCTAGACCATGGGGGAGGGCCCATAGTCTGCCTCGCCGAGGGGAATGTCCGGCAATCAGAAGGTTTTCCTTGAGGTCGAGGTCATCATTGCTGGGCTGAAACCTGAAGTGCTGATGGGTTTGAGTCGGGATACAAGCATAAAATCCATGGGTTTAGAGCATACTAAGCTTAACTAAGCCCCTCTAGCGCGTTCGCCGCGCCCTCGCAGAGGGGCTTATATCGGACTCGCGTTTCATGGCGGGAGAGCTCCAGAAATTAAGTGCCTTTATGTACTTTTCTGGAGCTCTCCTCAATTCCTCACCGTAGGATTTCTCAAGGTTCAGGTATGTTCTCCTTCATGAGGAGCTACACAACCTCGTACCACTTTCATCAACAACTGAGAGCTGTGACGCTTTCAGGAAACGTTGCGCAAATGGTTTCTTACGTCCTCCTGTAACAGCCTAAGCATGCCAGTACAGGCCTGTACTGGCCTTCACCGAGATTTGGATGTTTGGTCCTTCGCCGAAACTGCCGCCGAAATGGATAAAAGCTAAAACCCTTAAGATATTCATCAAAACCCTTGGATATCGAGGGACACTTATCCCGGTGGCGCGAGGTCCTTTATTGTTTTTACGAAGACGAAACCCTTGTGGTGTTTTGTCAAGAAATTGGTAGTTTCCGACGAAGCTGCCATTTCAGCCTCCTGGTCTGAAATAGCCAGCTACACATTGCAACAAACTGGAAATCCGTTTTGAATACCCTTACTTCCAACAAATCTTGCTGAAAGTGGTACGAGGTTGTGTAGCTTCTCATGAAGCTACACATATCTGAACCTTGAGAAATCCCACAATGAGTATTTGAGGAGAGCTCCAGAAAAGTACATAAAGGTACTTAATTTCTGGAGCTCTCCCGCCATGAAACGCGAGTCCCATTTAAGCCCCTCTCTCGACTACTCGCTCGTCCGAGAGGGGCTTAGTTAAGCTTAAGAGCATACCCTCTTATGTAACTCGAATCGAGCTTCATCGCTTTCATTTCGATTGATCGGTTATCCTGATGATCAACGATCAAGGTCAACAAGCATTATCAATTTGGATTGATCATCATGGTAAGCACTCGAATCAGCTATCCTCATTTCCTCGGGTCTTTTGGACTTTAGTTGACCACAACATTACTGCGGCTGCCCTCATTTGTAGGCACAAGTTCGGATTTCAGATCCTGCGATCAGTCAAGCGTATCAAAGTATCATTGCATCAGACCCTGGTATTGATTATGTTTTGCTTTCATATGTGGGTCAGACAAATGACCTCAAGGTGCAAGAGAAAGGCACTGGTGGACTGGAAGAGCTCGAAGAGAGTTGGAATGATGGTCGAATGCAATACGCTTTTGTCAGGGTTACTGACCCAGGTTCAAAATTGACCAAGTTTGTCTTCATCGCTTGGGTGAGTTGAATTCAACTGGTGTCTACACAACTTCTCTCAGTTCATATTTGACCTTGAGATCTTGTCGATCAATTATAGTGTGGTGATGGTGTACAGGAGTCTCGCAAAGGTCTCTTCCATTCGCACACCAGCACTGTCGGGCAATTCCTCAAAGGGTAATGATACATCTACCGCGCTCCAATCTAATGAGCTTGAAATCCGTACTCACTGGCACAAAATTCCTTCAAATTTAGATACCATGTCCAAATCAATGCGCGTTCTGAAGCCGATGTTGACCCTCAACACATCTTGAAGAAAGTAATTGACTCCAGCGGAGCAAAATATAGTATCCATAACGAAAAGCCCATGAAAAGAGAGCTTCCTGCTCCAGTGGTAAGGAACCAAAGTCTATCAAGATTATCACCAAGTACTAATCTTGATCAACTCACAGGGTACAAATTATCAGCCTATCGGGCGTCCTGATATTGCTGCGATGACTTCTAAACAAAAACCTACCCCACCCGCTCCTGTCGGTACATCCTACACGCCCATGAAGAACGAATTGGCCGAGATACGGGCTGCGCGGACAGCTCCTTCAGCTGCTTCCATACTTTCCCGAGCGCCTGTGTCGAGAGCGATGGACGATGATGGATTTGAGCCAACTGTCAAAGCTACAACGATCTCACCGTCTCCACCACCACCTGTCCTCTCCTCACGGCCTACTCCCAAAGCCCCAACTGCTCCTACTCCCTCCAACACAGACTCGAATGATGGGCGCCCAGGCTACGTGGTCAGCTAATGTCACAGTTGCTATGCGTTCCCTAGCAAACGTATACTTACAATTTCTTACTCTATCTTTAAGGGCACTGCGTACACACCTGTGTCCTTAGGTAAGCCAGGTAAACTCGGAGACAGGATGTCGGCGTTCATGCAGCCTCAAGCTACGGCATATTCTACTTCATCAAATACCAGTCCAGGTAAGAAGTTGACGTGGGCCGAAAGACAAGCTGCCAACAAAAGACAAGCGGAAGAAGAGGAGGCTAGAAGTCGCGCGGCAATCGATAATGCTTCCTCCTTCAAATCGCCTCATGTTCCTTCTGCCACCAGACCGCCGGCTAGCACATATGCTCCTCCACAAAATAGGCCTGTCGATGACGATTTCGACGCGCCATCTGTACGGGAGATCCACGCGGAAGAACAATTATCTCCTGTCTCAGTCCCGCCACCACCACCGCCGCCGCCGCCACCACCACCACCCCCTGCGCCTGCACCCCCGTCTCCGCCACCACCGCCGATACCTGAAGCTACCTTTGAAGATCATGAGGTCGATCATCGAGCCCCAGAAGTTGAAGAAGCTGTTATGCATCAGAAGATGGAGACTCTTGCCCTAGCTTCTGATCTTGCCGATGCTGCAGCTTCGGGAGTGGGCATACGCGCTGTGGTATCATATGAATACGAGAAGGTATGACCAAGACGTCCCATATATTATACCTTACTCCTGCTCATTATTGGCCGATCCGTTGTTTTGAATTCAGGCTGAAGAGAATGAGATGGATCTAGTCGAGGGCGAAATTATTGAGCAAATAGAAATGCTCGACGAGGGCTGGTGGAGTGGCGTGGGAGCCGATGGGACCAAACAGGGCTTATTTCCAGGTATGTATTGCTTGAGATTGAAGTGCCTAAGAACTGCCTTGTCGGATACCATTTTGATGTGTCATTTTGTTATGTGAGAGCAGCCAACTATGTAGAGGTCATTGTAGAAGAGGAACCGGTATCTGCGCCTGTCCCACCAGTATCTGCGCCTGTCCCACCAGTATCTGCTCCCGCTCCTCCAGCGCCACCTGCTCCTCCAGCGCCACCTGCACCACCTGCACCACCTGCACCACCTGCCACCTCAGAGCCTGAAAAAGATCAAGGTCCATGTGCGATCGCTGCATACGAATATGAAGCTGGTGAAGACAATGAAATCAGTAAGTACTGTTTGCCTATTGACATTCGGCCACCGCGTGTATGTTTTGGTAAGTTTGTCTGGCAGCTCACTCAAGATCGAATTCTGTCACTGTCTTTAGGCTTCAAAGAAGGAGAAATGATTGTTGAAATCGAGTTTTCTTCAGAAGATTGGTGGACTGGAACTGACCCAAGTGGAGCTCGAGGTTTATTCCCAGCCAATTATGTTGAAATGGAAGAATGATCAGTGAAGGAATGGATGGGTATTTGTTGTAGCATTTGGAAGAAGATCATTTATCACTTCGATTTCAGGAGACTCTTAGACGGACAGGTAAGTAAGTTTGGTTAGCCAGAGAACAAAAAGTGGACAAAAGTCATGAGCATTGTTGTATATAAGAGTCGCTTCTGTAAGGACATGTGTGTCCAGTCTGATTCAGGCTAAGTTTGTCTATAATCATTATTCTCTTATTTTTGGCTGGAAGACATTTGAGACACCACCGTTTGAAACCGTACATTCTATGATGTTCAGGAGAAAGACGTGGAGCCACTGGTCATACTTGAATGAAAATCTTGGCTACTAGGAAAGGAATTGAAAGGTATATCAAGGATGACATCTAGTGAATCCTGTAAGTCTGTGCTTTGAATATACCTCAATGCATGACTGAAGATGAGTCTGCAAATTCCTCTACATCCATATTCTCTGTAGAATTTGAAATAGACAGAATTCAAGTTGGTTGTGAAGTGGATGTGCTTAAAAGCACCTTGCTTGGACATTGACAGTGAGTTTTATGTAAATTGTTCTCTTGGGTCAGACAATACATTTTCAGTAATACTTTAATTTCATGTGTTTTCCACCCCAATTTTGTTGACCAGTAAGCAATGTAAGTAAGTATGTTGCTTGGCCCTAATACTGTTGGCTTTATCCAATCAAAGTATTTGTGCCACTTGAAAATCATACAGTCTTGTCCATTTGGAAAAGTTGTGAGTGATGATTATTGGAATTCATACCAATGAGCAAAGATTCTTCTTCAAGATTTGAATTGTGATGTATTTTGACTCAATTTTGAAAAATATCTCAGTAACATGATTGGATTACTATCACCATATATTTCAATAGAACCTCTTTCTTTTCTGAACCTCAAAGATCTCAACATTACATCTTACACGATGATCAACACTGAAAAAAGTTTTCATCGGTGCAGGGTGCTGAACAGTGTGTATTTTACCATTAAAGAAATAGTACAATTACCAGACAAACTCTTGAAAGAAAGAGGATTTAAGCCAGAAAAGTGTCATCTGTAGATATTCAATTAGATAACTAATCTCATGATCTATCAAAGTCTCTAGATAAAGCCTTTTGAACTGAGCTTTCAATACCTTGTAAATCTTGAAGCTTTCATTTGTGCTTGGAATGGCTGCATGGTTGATAAATCTTGGGAGCTCTTACATACAGTTAGTTCTTGTCATACCCCTTTGAAAAAAG
Organism: Melampsora larici-populina 98AG31; assembly: GCF_000204055.1. NCBI lineage: Eukaryota > Fungi > Basidiomycota > Pucciniomycetes > Pucciniales > Melampsoraceae > Melampsora > Melampsora laricis-populina. The sequence goes on along the minus strand of NW_006768846.1, from coordinate 243,446 downwards.
AAGCCAAGCAAAGCAAGGGCTCATTTCCATAATTTTGATACCATCAAATTACTTCTTAATGTGCAAGTTTTGAATATCTTTCTTGGTTCAGAAGTGATATGTAATTCGAAGTCAAAATATGATTTTCCCTTAGCAAGTTGAAATTGTAAGAAGATAGAGATTCCTGGAAAACCATCTTCTTAAAAACCATACAACTCATCCATCCTTCCCACCCCTGCCTTCACTTATCTCTCAAGGGTTGAAAACCATGTATGAAAATTTGAATGAAATTGATATTGATATTGATATTGATAAACAAGAGAAGCAAAAATATAGTAAAACAACAACAAAAAAACCTATTGATAGAAAACAAAGATGACAAAAATGAATAAATGAAAAAAAAAAACATCAAAGAAAACCTATAAGATGTTTCTTTTTAGGTATGTGATTAACTTTGTAAAAGACCATTAAGTTGTGCTTGCATCTTTTCAATATCTTCTAAATCATCTTCTTGTAAACTTTCTCCCTGTTTTGTCTAACAAAGAAAAGTAAAAAAATTGAAGTAAAAAAACAAATCAACAGTTAATGGGAAAATCAAACCAGAAAGAGAAAAGAAAAAAAAAAAGGAAAAGGAAAGAAGGATATATGATATAAAAAAAGGAAAGAAATACTGAACTGGTAATTTTCCTCCAGTCAAGGTTCCCATTTGTCCTAATTTTCCATCTGTGATTTGGAATAATACATTCTCAACTTCCATTTCGGCTTCTTCTTCTAATTCTTCTTCATCTTCATCTAATGTATCTATAGCATCTTCTACCATTTCTGACATAATCCCAGCCTAAAACAAAAACAAAACCATTCAAAGGTTTTGAAATGATTGGTTAAATGTTTAATTCAAGGTTTTCTTTGTTCTTGTTTTTGTTGGGGTGAGGGAAGGTGACTTACTTTCATCATTTCTTTTGACATCTCTTGCATCGTTTTATTTAGTTCTGGTAATTTCATCAACGAGTTAGATAATTTCATAATCTCCGTTGATTTCTGTAAAGTTCCAGTAATCTTAAGTGTAGCTATTACCCCCCACCCCCGCCAAAAAAAAAGTAAAAGATCAATTCATCAAACCAAAACCCAAAAAAAGGATCAGGAAAAAAAGACGAATGAATGAAGAAAAGGAAAATCACAAACCAAGTTGATGTTGAAGTTGCATACGAATCGAATTAAGTCTAGCCTTAGAAGTAAACAACCTATCTTTCTGTTTCTGACTTCTAAGAATCTCTTTAGCCAACAGTTTACAATTCTTTAAATCATTATTTTTAGCTAATGATTTTAAATTTAATTTTACTTTCTTTTCTGCATTTTCAATCGATTTGATTTCTCTTTCGATTTGTCTTTCTTCTGATTTAATTTTAGTTTGCCATTTTTTTACTTTTTCTTCTGAACTGGGTCCGTATATGAATCGATTTACTGACTATTTTGAGGTTTTGAGGTTTCGTGGTTTGGAATTCGTTGATATTTAAAAATGGGATTAGTTTTTGTGAATTTCATGAGAAATTGATTTCTGTTGACTAACCTCCATGATATTAGGTTAATTGATAAGATTGTTTGAGATTGGATATAGCTGAAATGTCGGATGAAGGGGTTGTTGCTGATGATGTAGGTTCGTGTGGTTTGGTTGAGGAGGTGTTGAGGATGAGAGGATGGTGATGATAGAGTTTTAAGGTGTGAATTTGAGTGGAGTGGTAGGATGTGAAGGTCTTGACCAGTTTAGTCTTTTGATGATGAAATTGATTTCTTGACTAGATGTGATTTGATTTGATTGATAAGGATCTATCTGATAATCATTCGATTGTTTCTGTTTGAGTTTGCCATTCGCTTGTTTGTTCTGCTTTGATCTTCAACTTATGAACTCTGTCCCATTGCTTAAATAAAACCCGAGCATCGGTACACCAGCAGTGCAGCACTCGGCCCTTCTACTTAACATCAAGTGTAGACTTGTACTTAAACCGGTGACCGGATATTCAGCATATCTCTGATCATATTCTATCTCCCAAGTTTCAAGTTTCAACCATGGTGATAAGTGGCTCTCAAACCTGCCCCAGTTAAAAAAAACCCGGTTGCCCCAGTTAATTCTTTGGCGGTAACCGAGGGTAACCGGGTCTACTGGGTCAAGGGTTCAGGTTTCAGACCCAAATACCCACTTCCTCGACCCAACTCCACATCTCACGCCCTTTTCCTCTCTTCAAATGCCACAGTCAACCCGCCGTAGCGACGCGCTGGCCTACATGAAGGTCTTTTTGGCCCTTCAGGTCGCCTCACTGGCCAACCATAACAACGACTCACGCACAACTCCTAGCGACTTCGCGGCAATCATGGCAGCTGTTATTATCTTAGATCAGCTTGACTCCACCGATGACCTCCTCATACTTGCATCTCAACTTTTCCTATCAAGTATGGCGGCTTCCGATACTTTACGTACCTCTCGCAAGCGTCAACGTTTGGAAGACGAATCGATGGTAGCCATTCTGGCTTACGGTATACATCGTGTTCACACCAATCGATATTTGGTACCTCGAATTGGACGTCTTTCACGCCGAAGTAAAAAGCAAGAGTGTTTCGATGAATGGTTCAACGAAGGTGATCGGACATGGGGTATTGTTGTAAGTCGCATTCACTTCCTTGGTTCAGGTCCTGAATTACTGAAAAATGTATGCTTGTATGTTTGTTCTACTCCCATAGGCCCGAATGTCCAAGGAAAGTTTTGTGGCTCTTGCACACGAGATCTCTGGAAACCCGGTTTTCCACAACAACTCAAACTACCCTCAAGCTCTAGTTCAATGGCAGCTCTTGGTTGCGCTGGCTAACTTTGGCCTTTCTGGAAATGGTGGTCAAGGTCCGATAATTGCCAAACTTTTCTCAATGGCTGGTGATTATATTTCCTTCATCTTGATTTGTTTAAGTAGAGGTTTCTGATTCATGGTTTAGAGGGGAGTGTGGACAACTATACAAACCGTTGTATCTTGGCATTAGTAGAACTTGAAGCGAAATACATCAAATGGCCTTCACCTGAAGAACGAAAGATTATCAAGACGGAAATTGGTCAAAATTCATTCTTCCAAGATTGTGTTGGTTTCATTGATGGAACCCTGATTCCACTCACATACGCTCCTCAGAAGAACCCTGAGGACTACTACTGTCGAAAGTCATTCTATGCACTCAATTCATTGATCATATGTGATCATCGGAAGCGAATTATTTACGCTCATCATGGGTGGTGCGGATCAGCGCATGACCAACGTGTCCTGAAATCGACTGAGGTAAGTCATTTGTTATAATATGTACATTTTAATATCTGCTGATTCCAAATGAATCAAGTTTTTTAAGCATATAGAAGACTTTTTTAGTGAGGGCGAGTACATCATCGCTGACTCGGGTTATAGTTCCTCCAAACGAATAGTACCGGCTTTCAAGAGTCCAAGGAATGGTGAACTTGACCGGGCACATAGAAGGTTCAATAACGCTTTGAGTATTGAACGAATTGTTTCAGAACACACTAACGGAATGTTGAAAGGTCGAACTCAATCTGTCAAAGAGTCTCGCCTCCTCATCAAGAACAGGAAAAGCGCGAGCCGAGCATCTGCCTGGCTTTCAGCATGCTGTGTAATTCACAACTTCATGCATATTCGAGGCGACAACTCAACCTTTGAAGACAACAACTGGCAAATGCATCGGGAACCGATACCTAGTAACGACGATGAGCGCATAGCATCTTTGGGGAACTCACGATTATCATTACAAAGACGAGAACAGCTATTTCAAGATTTTATCTCAAATGATTTGACATAAACTTTGAATTCAAACCTGTGTCTCTTTCTTTTGATTGACTGGTTTTATCGTTTGTTTCTTTTTTTTTTCAAATGACCTCACTAATAACTTTCTGCCTTTGAAATTATTTAGTTGTAGCTCTCTCTGTTTGTTTTTGATCTAATGGAAGCTCACTATGTCAACCTTTTGATGAAAAAAATGTATCTGATTTCACAAGTTTTGGGAGATTTTGGAATGAAAAAAACTTGCACTTTTGTTATTTCAGTTATCTCAAATAAGTTTTTATCTATTCATCAAGATAAAAACTGTCCATAAAGAGATCAAACTTTTTTTAAAGAAACATTTTTTGGGTATTTAGAAATAGTGAATAAAAGTTTTTAATCACTAAATACTTTGGATTTTGAGAGAAAAACAGTAATGAAAAAAGAATTTGACATAGTGCCTTGAAATCATAAAGAGATCAAATTGTTTTTAAAGAAAGATTTTTTAGGTATTTGAAAATAGTGAATAAAAGTTTTTAATCACTAAATACTTTGGATTTTGAGAGAAAAACAGTAATGAAAAAAGAATTGGACATAGTCGCTTGAAATTTGGTTCAATCTGATCATAAAGAAGAACTAACCACAAAGATGAAGAAATTTGATAATAAGATATTTGTAAGAGTCTAATTTGATATGGGTTAGTCAGACAATCCTTATTCTGAGTCCTCCAAATCATGATCTAGTGAGTTTCCTTCGATTGGTCCTGTTCGATCTGGATACATCAAAAGTGATTTTTGGAAGGCCTCATCGAAGTTCATACCTTGGTCCATCAATTTTGTAGCCAGTTCCGCTCTAAGTTGTTCGCGTTTGAGTTGAAGATCATCCTTACGGTTCGCAGACATTTGAGTAATAGCATTTGCAATCTGGCCGTTTAACTTAAGCTGACTTTCATCCTTTTTATTTTCGCGTTGGGCAATGCGGGCTCTTTCGGTTTTGGACGGTAAGAATTCACCCATGAGGGTTTGTAACCCCAAATGGTCGCGGGGGCTATTCTTGATTGAGTTCTTAGAATCCATTCGTGCTTCTATTAAAGTGAAAATAGGTCAATTCAAGATCTGAAAATACGAATTAAACACACTTACTTTTGGATGATCTTTGAGAGGACTGTGACGCTTGGCCATCTTGATGGCCTTCTGCCAAGCTGTCATTATCTAATTCTTCTAATTCTTCATCTTTCAAACTTTCATCACCAATATCGAAGTTCCTACCACGATTCACGTTCAAATCCGAGGCTAGATCACTGAAAGAACTATTCCCTAAGGAATCGCGAGTCGATTCTGGTACTACGTTGGGTCGCGTGAGCATTACTGGTTCCAGGATGCAATACCAAGGACATATTGACAAAGCTTGCTCTTAAAAGATGAACTTTGATCAGTTTGATGAAGAACTTTGAAGAAGAAATAATGTACATACCTATAGGACTGGCGCCATCATTGCCCTTGCGGTTCCGTATCTTCCCAGTTTGATAAATGTTACGTGTTATCAATTTTCCTCCCTCACTATCATGATCAACCGAAACCGCATTCATTTCTTCCAGCTGTATGACCCAATCTTCGCGGTCTAGAACACCTTGACCAGTTGAATCAAATTTTGATTGTGCCTCCTTGAATTTCTCCTCGATGATTCGCACCTACAGTAAGTTACTTTATGTCAACAGCTGATGTTTAAAAAGTAGAAGATCACAACTACATACCTTCTTTTCAACTTCCTTTGCCGGTCTCTCCCGATGATTCATCTCTTTCAAGTGAGCAGCGATGATTCCAGCCACTGCTCTCTTGCTGGGGAATCGATTTCGCCAACGGTTGAAGTTAGCTTCATCAGAACACCACAGAGCGATGATATCCATGTCGGAGTAGCCGTCACTTTGTTTTTCAAACCACGAAGCCTGACTTGTCTTATCGTCAAGGTCAATTTCAGCTTCTTTCAGTTTTGATTGTGTTTCTGATTTCTTTGGTCTTCCTCTTGATCGTTTGGCAGGAACTGAAGACGAGGTCCTTTCGTCCATCGTGGTATTTAAGGATGGTGCTGATGTTTCTTGAGAACCAAGATTGAGAGAAGGTGAATTCAAGGTAAGGAGTGATGGCGGGGTCGAGTTTGGGAGGGCCAACAGATTCTGACTTGGGGTTAAAGTACCAGAAAGGCCAGTTGTAGTCAAAACATGACCTAAACGAATCAAGTCGGTACTTGATATCGATACAGAGGGCGAAAGGCCTGGACTTCCGTTTGCCGAAGTTGGTGTGAGAGTGGAGATACTTGCGTTCGGCGATATAACGGTATTCGGCGAGGGTGAAGTAGAATTGGCCAGTAAGTTTGGGTGTATGTGGGAAGAATTGTGGGGCGATTGAGAAGTTGCGGCTTTGGGTTTGGGAGGCATCTGGCTGGTTGTTGTATGCTGCTTGCACATCTGAAATCTGGACAAAGGTTTTTTATTTACATGTACCCGGTTGACCCAGTGTAAAAATCAACTGGGGCAACCGGGTTTTTTTTAACTGGGGCAGGTTTGAGAGCCACTATAGTAATGACCATGATCCACCAAAACAAATACAAAAAAGCTACAATTTCCTCGAAAAAAAAACACAAACCCCCCTACACAGACCCATAACCAGAAATAATCCCCACTCATCCAAAAAGAAAAACCAAAATCATAAAGTAGAAAAAAAAAGAGAAAGAAAAGAGATTTAGATTTTGTAATTTGATTTAGTTTAATGTTATTTAAAAATAGGTTTATCTATCATACTTCATACAACCCTAAAGTTTAGGTATCTATAAAAATAATAAGATTCATGATGATTCATAATGATTCATCAAATGTTTTGAAAAAAACAACAAACACTCCCAAAAAAAATCAATACATTTCTCTACATACTAACCTTACACAAACAATCATCAAGAAGAAGAAAAAAATCATCTACCCAAAAAAAGTGAAAAAAAAATCATTAAACCTATTTTTTCGGATTCATCTACACATATCATAAAATAGATCATCCCAAAAAAAATCTCATCAATCCCAAAAAGACATCATGATCAAGAAACGGTTTTGTTTAAAGGACAATTTCATCATTCAAAGTTTTACTATTAGGTTTCTTCTTCATCGGTTTTCCAAGCTCATTCTTCTTTTGACGATTTCCATTCTTTTGATTCCCATTAACCTGTTCCTTCTTATTGATCATCAAACCATCTAAATCTTTCTTTTCTTTTCCTTCTTCTTCTTGTTGTTGTTCATCATCCTGATCATGAGCCTGATGATGAGCCATCATCTCTTCGCCACAATTCATTTCCATCACTTTCCTTCTTCTTTCTTCATCTTCAATCTTTTCCAATTCGATCAATCTTAATCCTTCTTCAATCAATCCAAACGTCGTCGTCGTACCACCACTAGCACCACCACTTTCTCCTTCTCCAATCTTTCGAATCCGTTCCATCATCATCTTAATCATCTCATCTCTTCGATTCAATCTTTGATGAAGTGTTAAAATATATTCATTAGATCTTCTCAATAAGGCTACCTTACTGATCCCTTTATTGGGATGATTAGGATCAAAACTAGTTTGGTTTCTTTGTCCTCCTACATTCCCTTCTCCTGGTCTACGTACTTGATCTTCATCTTCTGACCAATGAATCGGTGGTAAGATCTGTCTTAAATCCTCAAAACACATCTTTAAACTATCTCGTCGTCTTTGCTCGGCTATCTTATGTGAACTTCGACGATTCTCGGGTGGTAAGAGTGATAAGTTTGTGGTTGAACTTGAAGAGGCTCTCTTTAGTCCTCCTGTTTGATTTTTCTTCTTATGCTCATCTACATCTTTATTGAGTTTTGTTGTCGTAGTCGTACCATTTGGAAGTCCTGCCTGAGATCTTGGATCATTTGAACCGCTGGGTAAATTACTGTTTTCTACCGGATGTACTGCTGAGAATCACATCGTTAGTCAGATTATATATTTTAGCAGAAACAGAAGACTAACCACTAGGTACATCCAACATATTAAACGATTTGGTATAGTCAATCGGCCCATTCCCATTTGTCGTAGCCTGTGTTGGATATTGATCGAACCTAGTTTGGATTGGTGAAGAGATCATAGTGTGTTGAGAAAGTGATCCAAGATCAGTATCCATCCTCTCAGTGGTTTGAACACTTGATCTCGTGGGATCCAAGTCCATCTTAGAAGACTCATTAGATCCTCTCTTCTGATTCGTTGAAGTGGTCGTGTTGTGTCCAAGATTCATGATCCCAGCTGGTGTGAGCGGTCGAAGACGTTTATTCGTATTATTTGATAAACTCAACATTCCAGACATCGTAGCTGGAGGAAGAGCTGTTCCAGGCTTTGTAGCATTCGTAGGTGGGATCGAAGTGCTTTCTATCTCATTGGTGGCCATCAGATCAACTGGACTAGGCGAGTCTCCTAGAAGATTATTAGAACCCATTGGAAAGCCATTGAAATTAGATCCGAAACATAGCGGTGTATTGGTTAAGCTCATGGAGTGCTTCGGATTGATCACTGGACTACTAGCTACCGAACCAGAGGTAACGCTCTTGGCTCGTTTGGATCGATTAGGCCCTTCATCAGTTGACATTGATTTCGGTTTGTTCTGCGGATGAGGAGTAGGTCGACTTTTGAGGGTGCGTGGAGCCCTTTGCTTTCCAGAGACTGATCTTGTTGAGCTCGTAGTAGCATGGATGACAGGACTACTTGTGATATTACCAATGGCAGTAGTATCGGCCGTTAGATAAGGAGAGGTATAAGTCGAATCGGACAAGGCTTGATGAACATGATGGTTCGAAGGAATAGTTCCTTGGTTATGAATTTGTTGAGAGTAAGACGTCGGCTGTTGATTAGATGGACGAGGCGGGGCTCCCATGACAAATCCATCATGCCTGTCAGCGCGAGAAGTCATTGAAAGGATCTGATCTGCACTTGGAAAAGATTGGTGGCTAGAGAGTCCCAAGGCAGCAGCCTGGTTGATCAATGTAGGCATGTTGAGATGAACGTTTGTAGGATTTGATGAAGATCTATTAGAGGTCGTACACGGATAACCTTCTGGCCTGAGAGCAGGACTAGTGAGAGGTGAGAATAACTCGACAGGCGCAGAGGAAGAAGGAAAGGAAGCCTGAGAACATATCGAGGTTGCATCGGAGAGATAGTTACTTTGGTGTGAGCTAGTTGAATATGTAGAGAGAGGTGTCAAGCTGGGTGACACACGTGGTGTGATCTGAAAGATGGCAAAAGGGCAAAGTCAACATTGGTGAGTCAAGAGTGATAAGATCTTGAGCTAAGAAGAGAGAAGACTCACCACATTAGAGTCTCTAGGTAAATGGAATGAGCTCGTTTGCATATCAGACAGGACCGGACTTGTAGGTTGAGAGTGATCATGTTGAAGTAGACGTGAGGATCGATGTGGCAAGTTCCATTCATCAGCAGGAGAAGATTGAGATTCGTGATCGGAAGGTGCAGGTAGATTGAAAGGCCGATCGGGTTGAAAAAGGTGATCTTGAAGTAATGTGGTGGCGGTGGGTTGATTGGAAGGTTTAATAGAATCATTTCTTTGAGGTTGATGATTAGATTGAGAAGATTGAGTAGCCAAGAGAACAGAAAGTAAGTTTTGTTGAGTATCAGGAGAGAGAACTGAAAGTGCTTTTTTGATAGCATCCACCTCTAGCTTGCTTTCTGAGATAGGATGAGAATGTAGATTTGATTGAGATGGTATAGAAGAGTTGATGATTGGATTGTTCTGAGAAGAGTGATGATTTGATTGAAAGTGAGTTCTGAGATAATCATCCGATTGAAGGTATTGTGGTATGAGTGATTGAAGTTGTTTTGAAGGGTTTTGTTGTTGTTGTTGTTGTTGTGTTGAAGTTGATTGATTATGATCTGAAGTTGGAAATGAATGATGAGGTAAGATGTGATGATTAAGATCTTGAAGAAATAGATTAGAGTTTAGTTGTTGTTGTTGTTGTTGTTGTTGATTAGAAATGATAATGTTTTGATGATGATGATCGTATTGAGAATGAGAATGAGAAGTTAAATTGTTTAAAATGAAATCTAATTGAGGTTGAGAATAATCTAATGAAGTTGATGATGGTGATTGAGATTGAGTTGAAGTTGAAGTTGAAGTTCTAGTTTGATGACTCATTTTCTTGATTTCTTGATTTCTTGATTACTTTTCTTTTCTTTTCTTTTCTTTTCTTTTATTAGATTCAGTTTTGCTCGATCATGAAGTTAGAATAGCATTCATCCAATTTCCTTCTTCACCAAACCGGCTCTCGGCGTACTTTTCATGCGTTAATACATTCACACATACACTCTACATACATATGTAATCCCATACTACAACTCATTCCCATATTAAGCAACATCTTTCTGCAAGTCACTTGATGCCTGCTTATATGCTCAGATCCCTTGATCCTTCTAATTAAAGCATCTTCAGCTTTCTTTCCACCATACAATTCTTTTGGGAAATCCTTTAAATTCGTAGTTAGATATGTTCTTGATTTTCCCTTGATTTCGTCGTATTCTAGTTCATAATATCAACTTGGAGCACCATGAACAAACCTTGATCAAGGGCTAAAACATCTCTTGATTCAAGTAAAATCACAAATAGCGCCCTTCAAGAAATATATAAGATTTACATAAATAGATAAATTTGAAGTGAGCTTGCTTAGTTTAGATATAATAGGGCAAAAGCTCATGATTATCATGCATCATGGATCACCGTGTATGGGTACATCATTCTTTTGTTGCATAAAATTCAATTGGATTAACCTTATCTCCTCTCACGAGTCACCACCATCAACACGACTCTTGGAGTCCTGAGTATTGTTTTGTTTTCTAAACAAAAGACAACCCTTCAAAACCTTTCAATTCAATTCATTTACAATTCAAACTTCTTACCAAAAAAAAAGAAAAAAAAACTTTGAGCTCAAATTATTTAACAAGATAAAATTTATATATGCACTAAGAAATCAATCAATAAAAATATAAAAAAAAGAAAAACTAAAAAAAAGAAACCCACTACAAAAAAGAAGAAAGAAAAAACACATTTTACAAACAAACCAACTTCATTTTTTCATGACTTCCTTTCTTTTCTTTCTGGTACAACTTCAAATCATGTTCAAAATAATTTCATTTTTTTTTTGCTTTTGCTTTTGCTATCTTGTAAATAATTCATTCATAAAATAAAAACCCTACCACAAATCTTTTTTTCTACCGTTTTTTTCTGCCAAACCAAACAACTGACACAACACACACATACATATAAAAAAAGAGAAGAGTTACAATCAAATGAGAAAACACCGACCAAAAAGAAATGAGCTACATAAGTTTTAAAAAACCAAAAAGAAAGAAAGAAAGAAAAAGAAAAAGCCGTCGAGTAACAAACTAAAGATGATTTCTGAATTTGTTAATCAAAAGGAAAGCAAAAAAAAACTAACAAAACGATTTGCATACTTTATAAAAAAAAGAGATCGATACACAAAAAAAACGTGAAAAAAGACTTTATGAGAATTAAGTAAAGAAAAGTAAAAATGATGATACTCATCAAAATCAAAGTAGATGTCAAAAAAGAAAAAGCGAGGAAAAGAGAGGAAAAGAGAGAGAGAGAGAGAGAGTAAAGAAAAGAAACATGACTCTTGTATCGATCGATCCAATCTTCTACATAATCAAACAATCTTCAGTCTTCTTTGCTTTTGCAGTTTGGATTCCCATATCAGCAAACGAATTAAAAGTGGTGGTGTTAGTAGGACGTGAAGGAGTAGTCACAGGTTGAGTAGTGGTAGTGATTGTACGAGGTGGTGACATAGGTCCCTCATCTGTAAGTTGAACTCTAGAGGGTTGTCTTCCACGTCCTTGAAATTGTTGGGATGCTGGTCCTGGTTGATGATTATTAAATGAAGGAGGTGGTGAAATCTTTCGAGTTTGATCTTCTAAATGTAATGGTGAAGGACTACGAGAAGCGAATTGACGAGATTGATCAGGAGACAAAGCTCCAGGTCTCCTAACTCCCATCTCAGCTACCCTTTTGACTTCTTCAACTTGTTTCATCGTTTCGTTCTTAGATGGTGGTAAAGGTTTAAATCCACTTCGTTGGGCTGCAAGTGTATGTTTTCTAACTAATTTCAAATCGATATTATTCTCATGTTCGTTTCTCGAAAGTCTTGCTCCTCCAGTTTCTAAACATTCTAATCGGTTCTTAGCATCTAGATTATTACCATCTTGATATGCTTTTTCATACCATTTCTTGGCTAGATCTAAATCTGGTCTTCCTCCAATTCCAATCTCATGATAATATCCCAAAGCAAACATGGCTGATGGTAAATTCCTTCGAGCTGCTTTGTCTGCAAAGGTGACGGCTAAGGATTCGTTGGGAGAAAAATAACCTTCAGCTCCACAGAGGAACCATTTAGAGAGTGCCATATCGGCTTCGATCTCTCCCTGTAATTCAACAGTAGCACAAGAAGAGACGATGTTAAAACCTTTTCTGCATGCGATTGTTATTCAAAATTCAGATATAGAAACTACTGACCTGCTTAGAAGCCGAAGTATAATATTCCACCGATAACAAAGGATCAAAAGGACAACTTAATTGCGAATACTCATATAACCATCCCATCTTGTATTGAGCAGCAGCAAATCCTAAAAAAGCTGCTTTCTCAATGAGCTGTCTAGCTTCGATTGGGTTTGGTTTCAATACATCACTAGAGATTTGTGGTAAGGATTCAAAGTCACCAGCCCTGTAAACCAAATCAAACCAAACCATTAACAACAAAGCACTTCTTCAAAAATAAAAGAAAAAGCTTTCGTACAGTAACATTCCATAAATGTAAGCAGGTTGAGGAGTGTCTTCATCTGCCAAGTCTGCAGCCGATTTCAAATGAGCCACAGCTTTGACGACATCAGCTGGAAGTTGAAGTTGTCCTAAGAAGTATGACATTCCCAATCGCTAAGGATGGTTTCAAGAAAAAAGTAGATTAGTTTTGAGATGGTGGTCTTCAGAAATAGATAATGATCAACTCACATAAATACTAGCACAATCACCTAGACTCATCCCATGTTCATAAGCACCTACAGCACGATCCCAATCTTCAAAAGCTTCATATTCACGACCGATTCGAAACCAAGCTAGTTTATAACCCAAATTAGCAGCCGCTTCAAAATCTCTAAAGGCCATTTTCAAATCTTTAGATTTATAAGAAGGAAATGAACCCGTCGAAGCTAAATCAGCACGAAGATAGAGTGCTTCTGGTAAAGGTTGACTAGCTGATGCATGCTTTAAGATTGTCTTGAGTGCTATATCAGTATATTTAACTAATAGAGGATCAGAGATCCGAGTGGCTGTAGCATTTGAATTCTCAGGTAATGGTTTAGGTTCAGATTGAGACTTTTCAATGAATTTCAAAACTTTTCCAGACCATTTGATTTGATTGAAAGGATCATGAACATGAAAATAATCATCGTATTGTTGAGTAAGCAGTTCTAGATCGACGACTGGGATTGAGATCTTTCGACTGGAAGGACTTTGTTGACGAGTGATGGGAGAGTAAGGAGGAGTTGGGTTTGGGTTGGATAGATTAGTGAGTAGTTTAGGTCTAGATGAAGGAGATAGAGGAGATAAAGGAACTTGAGATTGAATTGGATTGAGATTAGGAGAAGGGAATGAGATGGGTTGTGAATGAGTTGATCGATTACTATGAGAATGATGTAATTGAGGTTTAGGTTGAGAAGAAGAAAGATCGGATTGATGATGATGTAGATTAGAAGCAGTCAGAGCAGATGAATGATCCAGTTGGTTTGTAAGAGATCCATTTCGATAAGTTCGTTGTTCTGTTTTGTTTAGATTAGTATTCTTGATGAACCAAATCAAAAATCAATCAAGAATGATAATCTTACATACCATTTGCAGTTTGATTTAAATAAGATAAAGGAACAGGTGGAAGTGAAGGTCTAGTAGTAGGATACCTAGATTGAGATGGAGATTGAGGTTGGATTGGTGAATTAGGTTCTCTCAGTTGAGGTGGTAATGGTGTTAGATTAGGTCGAGGTCGCTGAGGATAATAAGCCATTTGAGAGTCTCTTGAATGAATGAGTCTTGATGAAGTGAAGTTGAGAAGAAATGAATCACTATCACTATGACTATACAGTCTATTTATCGAAATAAAGAAATCAAATAAAATGTACTTTTCTGTATTTCCAAAACTGTAGAAAAGGCACTTTTCCTTTCATTTCTAACATGTCATCTATGTAACAGGTCTCCACAATGGCTCAAGAAACCCTCAAAGGCAGTTTCAAGTTTCAACTCTGTTCACAGTTCAAGTTCCTTGCGAGCGTGAATCGTGATCTTGCCAGCTGGTGTGCTCTGATCATCTTCTATGTAGTTTGTAGATCACTTTACTTATCACATAGGATCTTCTCACTATAGAAAACTATTGCATTCTGCTAGTTTATCCTATTGTGTTGTTGATTTGCAAGTTGCAAGCATTCTTTGCATGGATCAACCTGAACCAAAGAGAGTACATGGTGGATAAGGGTGAAGATCGATGAGAATTGAGTTTGTGTGGTGAGAATGAGATGGTGAATTAAAGAGGCAACCGTTTGATTCATGGCAGGAACATGTTTTAAGGGCCGAGTACTCATGTGACTGTATCAATTGGAGATTCATAATTCAAAGCAGACAACCAATTTCGACTTCACCATCGAGTACCTTACGATCCATTCGACCCACATCAATCAAATCAACTCTTCAGCAAAACATGGATCGATGGAGTCAATCAAGTTGAGCATTTTCTTTACAAATCTCCTTTCCAAGTCATCAACACTTATCTCACCAAAACAAATCTCGATCAACACTTCAATCTCAGCCTTAAAGACTACAATCTGTTCTATCCTGACTGTGGTCACAGTAGGACCTTTGATCTATTATGGTAAGTCATTTCTATCTTGATTACTATTCTATCATCCAAAAACTGAACTGTTTTGTTTTTGATTTCTTCCTATCTACAATTCCATTAAGCTCATTGTGAATTTCATCGAAAACGTGAAATTAAGAATCGAAAAAGAAGATTTGAAATTGATTTAAACCGTTTGAAATCTAATCAAACTAAACATCAAATTAATGAAGATGATAATAGACAATCCCATAAAGATCAATTAGAAGAAATCGTCAAGACTCGTTATGCTAGTCTTCAAATCGGTGGTAGATTTCAAAACCCATTTGAAGAATGGAGAGAACAAGGAGCTTGGGAATGGTCAGTGTTTGAAAAGCTTATCAAATCTCCACCAAAAAAAACATCAGATTCCAACTCGAATTCTAAAGATCAACATCTTCAATCCTTGGTAATTCTCTGGTCTATAGGGCATTTTGGCATTTAATTTATAAACCTTTAACGGGTCGAAGTCCATTCTTTTTTAATCATGGGATTCCAACCGGTTCGAATGCTTCGAATACTTTATCCCAAACCTTACCACAAGAAACTCCAAATTGGCAACATTTGTTTTTTTCTAAACCTTTTACATCTCACCTTGATTCATCTCATCATCATGAAACAACAGATGATTTGTTAGGTAAGAGTTGGGATCGATTATCTAATGAGATCGGTTCATCCACCAAACCATCATCCGATCAATCTTCTAGCTCTTCTTCTCCATCTCAAAGTCTTCGTCAAGATCAACCGATCAGAGTCTCTGATCAATTCTCCTTTACCTGGATCGGACAAAGGTATGTGAATCTTGAATGATCATCAAACACTTTTAAAACAAAACTTCATCTCCTCACCTTGATTTCGTCGATCGCCTACGATCCTTAGTACCTGTTATGTTCAACTCGAAGGTTTATGCATCTTAACAGATCCTACCTTTAGTATTCGAACTATGGAATCTTTCATGGCCCCTTCTCGTCTCCGATCACCACCATGCGAGTTGAAGGATTTATTAAGGATCGATGTGGTTCTTGTCAGCCATTCGCACTATGATGTATGTGGTTTTGAAAAGCTTTGTTTGATTTCCACATTTTCTAGATGATCACGATTTCTCATCAATCTTCGTTCGGTTTCTAGCACCTTGACATCGTATGTAATCTAGGATCTTCTTTTTCCATCTATACTGCATTCGTCCGGTGATTGAGATCATCATGGTTTGGATGACGGCGGACCTTAGAAAGCGGTTCAATACCTAGCCAATTCTGTCCTTTGGATCATCCCTTTAGGTTTAGGATCTTGGTTTCGTCAACAAGGAGTGACGAATTTTCGAGAGATGAATTGGTGGGATAAGACCCAGGTTGAGATTCCTGGTTCATCAGGTCGAAAGGTTACAGTCGGTAAGTCTTGAGATCTTCAATTCGACAAATCAAAGGTTTTGAAGAAACTGACTGTATTTGATGAACCGATGAACCGATGAGGATAGTTGCATGTCCAACCATGCATTGGTCAGCTCGTACACCACTAGATACCAATCAATCTTTATGGAATTCGTTTGCAGTTCTAGGAGATCATAGTAAATTCTTTCATGTAGGAGATACAGGATATTGTTCGAATCTGTTTAATCAGATTGGAGAATTATATGGACCGTTTGATTTAGCAGCGATTCCGATTGGATCTTATGAACCTTTATGGCATTTATCTTCACAACATACCGATCCGATTGGATCGGTTAAGATCATGTTGGAACTTCAAGCTAAGTTGGCCATTGGAGTTCATTGGGGTACTTGGATGATGTCGGATGAAACTTATGATTCTCCTTTGAAAGATCTTCAAAAGGCTATTTCATTGGTTTTAGGTGATGATCATCAAGATCAATCTAGGTTTAAGACCGTTCCAATGGGTAGAACATTGGTATTGAAATCAAATGAATGATTTTTATGGCTTTTCATCTTTTGGCTTTCACTGGAAGGTTTCAGTCCTTTTGACTTTTCATCACTTTGTGTGAAATTTGTGTTTTGTTTGTTTATGTTTTGTTTGTTTGTTTGTGAATAGAAGAGATAGTAAATAGGAAAGGAATTGTAGAAGGATCTGTTTGATTTCAAGTTTTCTTTTTCTTCGCATTATCATTGTGATTCTTATTATCATCATTTTCTATCACCATCAATCTTGGTGATAAGGTAAATGAAGGTCATACTTTTGGATCATCATGATGTCTACTTTTAGTCTTACCATCGGCATGTACTTTCCTTGTTGTCAATCATGGAGTTCAGGTTATGAGTAATAAGTAATGTCTGTAACAAATCTAGTTGGATCAATTCTTTCTTTGCCCGAGGTTGGTGGAGAATGGTCAGCAAGTTAACAGATTCCATGAGAGATACACATGCGCCTACATCAGCATGGATTTTGGCAATATTTCAAGCTAATCCCCATTGTAGATGTGTCAGTGAGAATACCTTTTCAGCTACCGTGGTATTCTCTTCTCCTTCAGAGCCAAGGGTGATTGTCTTACATTGATAGTACGATTGCAAGGCAACTTAAGCAAGAGGGAATGATACTGCTTGTAAACAACTCTGTTAAGCCTAATACAAAAAAACTGATGGGTACATTTACAAACAAGTCATAACAACTGCACACACAATTCACTTCATTTCAATCCACTACCTAACTCAAATGGAGCAGAAGTCTTTTCTCTAACTTCTTCTAAGCTCACGCCCGGTTGAAGTTCACTTAACCACATCTGACCAGCCGCTCGATCAATGTCAAAGACAGCCTGTGATGAACAAACAAGGTTGACATAAGAGGTTTGTTTGGAAGGTGGATTGCCAGAGAGTCAGACACTGAACCATCTAGATGTAAAAAAAACTGGTATGGAAAGTGGACTGACCAAATCTGTGATGATCTGGCTCACACAACGTGTACCCGTCAAAGGCAAATCACATTTCTCTAAAATCTTACTCTTACCATATTTATCACAATGATCCATGACAATCACTACCTTTGTAGCATCTGGGTTTGAAACCAAATCCATGGCTCCTCCCATTCCTTTCACACTTTTACCAGGGATCATAAAGTTAGCTAGATCTCCTGAGCTCGAGACTTGCATAGCTCCTAGGATCGATACATCCACGTGTCCTCCTCGGATCATCGCAAAGGATTCTGCCGAGTCAAATGTAGACGCTCCTGGTAGTAAGGTCACCGTCTCTTTTCCAGCGTTGACGATGTCTGGATCAACTTGTTCAGGAGTTGGATAAGGTCCCATGCCTGATTCAAAGAAACCAATGAATCGCATCAGATGCCATCAGCACAACGCAAAAGTAATTCGACTGAGAACTAACCTATTATCCCATTCTCACTATGGATATGTACATGTGTACCAGGTGGTAAAAAGGCTGGAGCAAGCATAGGCATTCCGATACCCAAGTTGACATACATCCCATCTTTGAGTTCTTTCGCGGCGCGGCGAACAATCAATTCTCGTTTTTGTTGTGAAGAATTTTGGTTGGTTTCCTTAGATGGTGAACTGTTAGTCATTGGCTCTGGTTCCGATCTTAACACCACTTTCTCCACTCTTTTTTCAGCTGTGGCTGGTACGATTCGATCAACACTACAAATATCCCGAGTCAACCTTCTTCTGAGGGGGTAATGGGATCTAATAGAGTGCTACAGAGAGTCGATAAGAAAGAAGGCTTACAAGATTCCGGGCAGATGCACTTGTCCTGGATCAATTTCACCAGGCTCAACAATATGCTCAGCTTCGACAATCGTCAACTTTGCGTTTCGTGCCATCACACCACTAAAGTTTTGGGCAGCATATCGAAAGACACAGTTTCCTAACTTATCGGCTTTCCAAACGTGTACAAATGCGTAATCTGCTTTGATGGCTTCTTCAAGTAAGTAATCACGACCATCAAACCTTCGTACCTCCCTAGGCTTCCCTGGGATCTCAACCTAGTCGAGTGGAAAGGTGGTTGGTATGTCAGCACGGCTGAATTCTAGACCGACAAGATTTCCCGAGATTGCTATGTAGGGTCTAGATATACCTTTGAGGGGTCCTGAGGGTTGTATTTGATGGGTATCATACCAGTTTGTACGGGTGTTCCAAATCCTATGCTTGCGCACGAAGCCATCCGGTTTCAGTTATCTCGTTCCTCGTACCAGATCGACTGTAAAATCATGAACCCACCGGTAGGGGTATAAAATGCGGGTATACCAGCGCTTCCCGCTCGACATCTCTCTGCGAGAGTACCTTGTGGGTTGAGTTCTAATGATATTTTTCCAGTAAGGTAAAGGTTTTCAAACTAGCTTCTCGAATAATCATGACCATCAGATTCGTTAAAGCCTTTTAGATGACAGGTTGATGGATTTGATCAAAGTGCTGTTGGTTGGAATGCTCACGCACATGCTTGTTCGCACCGATATAAGAGCTAATCATTTTGCTGATCTGACCCGAATGAAGTAAAGTTCCAAGACCGTAATGATCAACACCAGCATTGTTAGAAACGGCTGTGAGATTTTTGACTTCTGGACGCTTGGCTAGAGCTTGGATTAATGTATCAGGTGTGCCACAGAGTCCAAAACCTAAAAACCCAATAAAACAGATGATCGATCAATATTTTGAAAATCGAGTGAGAAGTATCATGAAGTGAACAAACCTCCTGAAAGAAGCATAGAGTCTCCAACAAGATCTGCTACAGCATGATCGGCTGATTCAAACACCTTGCTTTGATGATCAGACTTGCGAGGCTTCTTGGAGAGTGATCGAGAGAAGAATGTGTAATTTGTTAGGACAGGCAAACTGGTGCCTATCCTCAAATCGAAACCGAGTTTGGTTTGTTGTCGCCAGATTGTAGGACAACGTAGCATGATGAGATGAGTTTGTGATCGAATGAAGATTGGTGAGTTGATGATAACAGTAATTTATGAACCGGACACAGTACTATTGATATGGTGAACCGGCTTTTTGATTAACCGGATAAGCGCCATTTTGGAGTCAGTCACTTTGATTGGGGTAGAATTCCTGAAGTATATACCAAAAGTCGTCCATCACGCCTGACAATCAACTTGCGTTTGAAAAGATTCAAATCAATTATGGATTGATCCACTTCTCTGACCATCAAGTGAAGGTTTACTTCTAGTGTATGCTGGAGCTAAGTGACCCACCGCTGCCCAAAAATCATGATTTGAAGTCTTGATGGAAAGGATCCAATGAACACCCACTTGACCAGAATTACCCCACAAGGCTGGGATCATTGTGAAGTACAGAATTAATTTCCAGAAAAGGAAACAGGTCCTTCCAACCGTCATGCATAGTCGAAGCACGGCAATAAGCAAGTCTGGAGAATTTGGAAGTGACAAATTGCTAGATGGCACAAAAGCTCAACTGACTGGAATTGAGCAAGCTTGATATTCGTCAACTTCGCTTGTGGATATTTCTCAAGTTAAAGGTTGAACAACTGTCATAATCTGGATCATCATACCCTCTGATGACCCTCAATTATTGATCTCCAAGGCCTGGCATGGTGAAACCACCATTTTCCTGGAACAGTTTATTTTAAAGCAAGATGACCCATATTGATTTGGAATAACAAGCGCTTTCTGACCTTTGCAAAAGAAGATAACTAGATGTAAAGCAACAGATTGCACATGTAGAGCTCAGGTAGCCAACAAAGGAAATGAGTGAGTTCATGAACGCTGCTCATGTCCCTGCAAATCAACCCACTGAAAGTCAAGATTCTCTCAATCATAGGTCAAAAGCTGAACTTTGAACAGAAAAAGTCACCCCTTTAATTGGAAACTTCCAATGTTTTATCTTTGCCAAATTTTGCATACCTCTTTGGTGCTTGTGGCCCTATGCCAAAGACTGTGTTACGATCCTCAAGAGACATGTAACTGTTAGTGAAATACCGGGTAGTAGATGTCACAGACACGAGATTAGACTATGTTGTACAAACCACAGTTGTCTTTTCTCTTTCTTCTTCATACGACAATCTGCATAGCTTATTAGACACCCAACCTTGATCCCCGCCGAGAACCCCACACCGAGGCCTTAACATATTGTCGTATCTACAACAAGCGGGCATCAACAGATCAGAAGAACTAGAATCAGAAACTTTAAGAATTGAAATTGAACTCGAATAAGATTAGAAACAACAAGAAGGATAGATTAGATCATATTTAGAAAATCATTGAACTGAAACTTTATACTTGATATTGAACGCACCACTGAAGATTAACACCGAACTACCTCCGCAGAACTCTATCGATCACGTCTCCCTCATACAGATCTCCCTTGCTCGACGACGACGATCCGGATAGTGATCGTGAGGAATCCTTTGTCGACACCAACCAAGCACCACCTGTCACTGAACTTACGGTCGATGAGATGGAGGAAATCCAGCGTCAGTTAACTGAACTCCAGAATTCATTAGCCGGAGAACGTCGCCTTCGAGAACAAGCCGAAGCCCGCAGTAGACAGGCGGAAGAGCGATTAGCCGCTATCGAGTCTTCTCGTAACACTACTTCGCATACCTTCACTAATGCGGGGAATGCAGCACCTCCTACAGTGCCACAACACGAGACGACCCCAAATCCCAAAGGGCCTAAGGTCGCCACGCCCGACAAGTTTGATGGCAATCGAGGTGGCCCAGCTGAAGTCTTTGCCAGCCAAGTCCAACTGTATATGTTGGCACACCCTCATCTATTCCCCACCGACCGTACTAAGGTCGTATTCGCGCTATCATACCTCACGGGTACTGCGAGTTCATGGGCCCAACCGATGATGACAGAGTTACTTGACGACTCCACTGCCCATTTAGTCACGTTTGACCGGTTCGTGCGTAACTTTAAAGCGATGTATTTCGACACCGAAAAGAAGTCGAAGGCGGAGAAGGCATTACGATCCCTTACCCAGAAATCCACTGTCGCAGCGTACACCTATGAGTTTAACTTACACGCTGCTAACACAGGCTGGGAAGTGCCTACACTGATCAGCCAGTTTGAACAAGGCCTGAAACGAGACATAAGAGTAGCTATGGTACTAGTTCAAGATGAGTTCACTTCAGTAGAGCAAATAGCCAACCTCGCGATCAAACTGGACAACAAAATCCACGGTACAGCAGACACTTCGACCACTGTATCAACACCAGCTCGAGACCCCAATGCGATGGACATCTCATCTTCGTTTACTCGACTATCCGATGAAGAACGATCTCATCGTTTACGTACTGGTGCTTGTTTCAAATGTGCTGCACGAGGCCACCGTGCCAATGCTTGTCCTGGTAGAACGGGTGATCGTAGAGGAAGAGGAAATGGGGGTTACAGTAGTCGCATTGCTGATTTAGAGGTGAAGCTAGCTGCTTTGAATGATAGTAGGAATGAAGTGAAGGATCGGGCAGAGGGTTCTAGTCGTAGTGATGTTTCAAAAAATGGAGGCGCTCAAGCTTGACGGTTGTGCCTAGCTTGAGCAGTATGGATTTGGGTGCTTCAATAGCTCTAGGAACTAGCACTGTTGTAACTTGCAATACGAGCGACCCACGCTTATTCCTCTCAGTTACCTTTTCCCTGACCCAAAATCCACGCGCCACACCATCGTATTACCCATCAGCCCGCCTCCTGATTGATTCAGGTGCCACCCACAATGTGTTGGGAGAATCATTTGCAAGAAAAGCCGATATCTTACACCTAGGAGTGAGCACTTCACGCGACATCACAGGATTCAATGGTTCAAGATCAAGATCTTCACATGAACTGGACCTCTACCTCGAACGCGACACCCAACCCACCAACTTCATCATCACCGACCTTAAGAATACGTATGACGGTATCCTAGGCATTCCATGGATCCGCGCGAACAGTCACAGGATTGACTGGAGTAGTGGTATCATCACCACAGCTAATGTTTTTGCTGCCTCCACAGTAGTGGAGTCGTCTGGACCATCAAAACCCTCCAAGGATCCCAAGTTGGAACACCCGAGGGACGCTAGGTACCGTGACGAGGGGATGTGTGTTACTGATAACACGTTAACATCCCCGCAGAGTGAGTCTTTTAATCTATTACCTCAATCAGATTCACCCGAAGGTGTTGGCAAGCATGATTCTCTTCTACAACAGCTAGAATCCAGTACGACAAACAACGAATACAACCTCACCGAAGGCACGATTACACACTCTAACCTGTTAACGCCCGACATCAAGACTCAAACTGAAGGAGACTGCATTGCGGCTGATGATCCAGCCTCGTCTACGCCGAAACATAACCCTGAAGGTCCACTGGAGGAGCCCACAGGGCACGCAAGGCAACATGACGAGGGGGCGTGTATTGTAAAAAGTACACATAAGCCCCCGCAATGTGAGTTCGACTCGTCTCATCTCAACCCATCCCCCGTATCAGCTGGCAAGCCTTTTCTTTCCCTAAATAACAGTCCCACCGAAATCAGCTCCTTGAAAGCCTCGTGGTCGACTTCTGCTTGTCTAGCAGCCGATGAAAAAAAGAACATACCCACTAAATCAGTGGAAGAGCTAGTACCAACAGCTTATCATCGGTATATCCGCATGTTTCAGAAATCCAATGCTCAATGCCTACCACCTCGAAGAAAATATGACTTCAAAGTAGAGCTGGTAGAAGGAGCGCAACCTCAAGCTAGCAGGATAATACCATTATCCCCAGCTGAAACTCAGACTTTAGACAAAATGATAAACACTGGCCTGGCAAATGGTACTATCAGACGTACAACCTCACCCTGGGCAGCTCCGGTGCTCTTCACCGGGAAAAAAGATGGAAATCTAAGACCCTGCTTCGACTACCGTAAACTGAACGCCGTGACGGTTAAGAACAAATATCCGCTGCCCTTAACCATGGATCTGGTGGACAGTCTCCTCGACGCTGACAAGTACACCAAACTGGACTTACGGAATGCATACGGTAACCTACGAGTAGCTGAAGGAGACGAGGATAAACTCGCCTTCATCTGCAGAGCAGGTCAGTTTGCCCCCCTGACAATGCCTTTTGGACCAACGGGAGCTCCTGGATACTTCCAGTATTTCATGCAAGACATACTGCTCCAACATATTGGAAAAGACGCGGCTGCCTTTTTAGACGATATTATGATCTATACAAAAAAGGGGGTGCGGCACGAAAATGTTGTATTACAGATACTAGAGATCCTTGATAAACACCAACTATGGCTTAAACCAGAGAAGTGCGAATTCTCAAAATCAGAAGTCGAGTACTTAGGCCTGGTCATATCACGCAACAAGATCAAGATGGATCCTACTAAAGTAAGAGCCGTATCCGAGTGGCCAGCCCCAAGAAACGTCACCGAGCTCCAACGATTCATTGGATTTGCAAATTTTCATCGAAGATTCATCAGCCATTTCTCACAGACAACCAGACCCCTGCATAATCTGACACGCCATAAAACGCCTTACTTATGGGATGACGAGTGCAAGAAATCATTTGAAGAATTGAAGAATGCTTTCACGTCAGCACCGGTTTTGAAGATTGCAAATCCGTACAAACCTTTTGTACTGGAATGTGACTGTTCCAATTTTGCAATTGGCGCCGTACTATCCCAAATCAGCAAGGACGACAATGAACTACATCCAGTTGCATACTTATCCAGATCATTGGCACAGGCGGAACGGAATTATGAAATATTTGATAAGGAACTCCTTGCTATTGTGGCGTCTTTTAAAGAGTGGAGGCACTACTTAGAAGGAAACCCGAATAGATTGGACGTCATAGTATATACGGACCACCACAATCTTGAATCATTCATGACTACCAAACAATTAACCCGACGCCAAGCTAGATGGGCCGAGACTCTAGGATGCTTTGATTTTCAAATTAAATTCCGCCCAGGACAACAAGCCGCTAAACCAGATGCACTGTCAAGAAGACCAGACCTAGCGCCAACTCATGACGAAAAATTAACTTTTGGTCAACTGCTTAGACCGGAAAACATCACACCCGACACTTTTCAACCCGAGGTTGCAAGTATTGAATCTTGTTTTGAGAACGAGGAGATTGAACTACCAGATGCAGAGCATTGGTTCGAAGTAGATGTCTTGGGAGTAAACAATGAGACACCAACCGACCCCATCCTCAACGACGAAGATATCATAGGCCTAATCAGAAAGACTACTAATGATGATCCAAGACTGAAGGAACTTATACAAGCAATTTCCAATCCCATATCTACAGCAATACGTCAAAAAACGGCCAACTATAGAGTACATAATGGAATAGTGTATAATCAAGGGCGAATCGAAGTGCCAAACAACAACGAGATCAAACGCCAAATCCTACGCAGTCGCCACGATAGTCTACTAGCGGGACACCCGGGCAGGGCGAAGACACTTAGTTTAGTGAAGAGAAGCTTCACGTGGCCAAGCCAGAAAGCGTACACAAACAAATATGTAGATGGATGTGATTCTTGCCTACGAAACAAATCAAGTACTCAAAAGCCATTTGGATCTCTCGAGCCTCTACCAGTACCAGCGGGACCATGGGTCGACATCAGCTACGATTTGATTACCGGACTGCCACTTTCCAACGGAAAAGACAGTATACTCACAGTAGTCGATCGCCTCACGAAAATGAGCCATTTTATTCCATGCAACGAATCCATGACAGCAGAAACATTAGCAGACTTAATGGTGAAATTCGTATGGAAATTACATGGCACCCCCAGAACTATCACATCGGATAGAGGGAGCATCTTCATTTCTCAGATCACAAAGGAACTGGATAAGAGACTAGGCATTCGATTACAACCTTCCACAGCATACCACCCGCGCACCGATGGTCAGTCCGAAATTGTCAACAAAGTTGTAGAGCAGTACCTTCGACACTTTGTCAACTACCGACAGGACAACTGGGAGACTCTCTTACCCATCGCCGAATTCTCGTACAATAACAAGGACCACGCTTCGACAGGAGTCTCGCCGTTCAAAGCAAACTATGGGTATAATCCTAGTTTCAGTGGTATCCCCTCCGCAGAACAATGTATACCTTCAGTAGAGAAAAGACTGACAGAACTAATCAATGTACAATCGGAACTGACTGAGTGTTTGAAGACAGCACAGGAAGAGATGAAAATTCAGTTCGACAAGGGCATCCGCTCAACCCCCGATTGGAAGATTGGCGACCAGGTTTGGCTCAACAACAAGAACCTTTCGACGACAAGGCCTAGTCCTAAATTAGATCATAAGTGGATGGGTCCTTTTAACATCTCCAAGAAAATATCAAGATCCGCATATGAGCTGACTTTACCTACGTCAATGAGGGGTATACACCCAGTATTCCATGTCTCTCTACTTAGAAAACACGAAACAGACGGTATTGAAGGTCGTCAGGAATCCGAACCGCAGCCAACAATCATGGAAGGAAATGAAGAATGGGAAGTATTAGAAATATTAGACTGTAGAAAAAGGTATAGGAAGAAGGAATATTTAGTCAGCTGGAAAGGGTTTGGAACTGAACACAATTCATGGGAACCTGAGGAAAATTTATCAAATAGCAAAGATTTAGTGAATGAATTCAACATCAAATTCCCAAATGCAGCAAGTAAATACAAAAGGACAAGGAGAAAATGAGAGAGGGCAAGCTTTTTCCCACTGGGTTTTTTAACGCTGCCCGTGGAAGGAACGCAGAACTTGCAAGAGGGAGTTTGGGCGTAAAAAGGGGGATAATGTTACGATCCTCAAGAGACATGTAACTGTTAGTGAAATACCGGGTAGTAGATGTCACAGACACGAGATTAGACTATGTTGTACAAACCACAGTTGTCTTTTCTCTTTCTTCTTCATACGACAATCTGCATAGCTTATTAGACACCCAACCTTGATCCCCGCCGAGAACCCCACACCGAGGCCTTAACAGACTGAACTTATATGAATCCAGTCACTTTCCAGGTCCTTGTGGATTTTTTGATCACTGCTTATGATTCCATGGAAACATTCAGAAAATTAAGTTTCTAAGAAAACTAGGAATGTTAATTCCAACAAGAATTATTCACCAATATTTTCAAATTGATAAAGATAGTCTTGCTTATTTAACTCTGTCCTCTCACTTCCTAATCAATGTGTCACAGAGGCAGCTAGACTTCTTGAGCCTAGCTATCTGTTGCAAGGTTTTTATCCTACTGGATCTTTTCGAGCCTAAATCCTAGGAAATCTTGTGTGCTTTTTCCAAGATCATGAAAGAAGGTGTATCCTAAAACTTGATGTTCCTAATTCCAAGGAAAACTTTCTCAGGTTTTTCACAGAACCTCAATGGTGCATCAAATCATCTTGCACTGCAAATCTGAGCCATAAAGCATACACTACATATGTGCAAACATCTGAGTAAATGCTCAGCTATCAGCTACATACAGGTCCGCTCAGTTATCTGCTCATCTAGATAAGAAGTTCATGTGTAATACATGCTGTAACTTTGTTCAGATTGAGCCACACATCTCAAAATATTGACTACATATTCCATTCTCCTGGAGATCCATTCTTTTAGGAGAAAGCTCCTTCCGGAGAAATGAGAGGGCTGGCGGCCCTCCTCATAGATTCATAAATACGCTAAGTATTAGATGCTGTGGCGCAAGACTTGCCTTCAGGAGAAGGTGAGGCTTGCTCAGCGATGGGTGTAACAACACTCAGCGATCCCAGTCTTAGCGTCTCACACGCTAGACTGAAGTCCTCGAGAGAGATCTCGGGTTAGATCCTTTGAACCAAGGGTGGGAGGGGTCTGAAAGACAAGTGGGTTCAAAAAAGTAAGGATCTAGGAGTGAGATCTCTGGAGAAACGAAAGGGACGAGCAGGATGAGGTGAGAAGAGAGAAAGCTGTGAGAGTCTTCGTTCATCAGAGGGACGGAGACAGAACTCACCCCTGAACCAAGACATGGGAGGGATCAACCGTTCAGGGCGCGACGGGCTCATCACAAACGCTCTGATGAGGTGATCCTCAGGGCTCTTCTCCCTAACGTGTGTTACCAATCACGCGTTAGCCTTTTCAGTGAGATCTTTGTGACATGGACCGGGGTCGATCAATGGCTACTCAGGAAATATTCATGGAGCTGTGTAACAGTAGCAGGATGGGAATGTGATCACTAGGACCCATATTCCCATCTGGGAACCTCTTTAATGCTGGCAGTGGTGTATCCTAAAACTTGATGTTCCTAATTCCAAGGAAAACTTTCTCGGGTTTTTCACAGAACCTCAAGGATTGACCGTAAACCCTTAAAGCCAAAAGATAGTTTGCCTATCAGGTATGGAATTATGTAGGTTGAAAGATGTCTAAGCACTTTTTGGGACTAATCCCTGCTTCAAGAACTTCTATACTCTATGCACTCATATTTTTGTCCGTGGTGAATTGTGATAGTTTGGGTTTCTGCATGGATGATCGAGATGTGATGACATGTGGTTGACAGGGGAGACCTGATACTTGTGAAATCTACGATTAGGTCAAAATGTGGGCAGTCTGATGTCGACAACCTGTCAACCGCAAATTTTACTTGGTGCAGTCTAATTTTTTGTAAAACTCAAGTTTCAGTGCATCATTCCCATCACTCACACCAACCAACTCACAATGTCCAAGACGAAAACTGAAACCAAGAAAGCAGATAAGAGTAAGCCCAACTCTCTGATTGCTCTTACGCACTTAACTCCGTTATGGGATTAAAAACTTGCCGCTGACGAAAGTCTCTGTCAACAGGTGCCGGTCGAAAAAAGCCGTCGAAATCGGCCAGTCCCAACAATTCGAATAACAAGAAGCTCAAAGAACATGAGGCAGCAGAACCCGCCTCCGATATCAAGGCTCCTACCGGATCTAAGCCGGATGTTTCATCGGAAGTCTCTTCATCCAAGTCAAAGTCGACAAAGCCGGTCAAAAGCGCACTGAAGAAGTCAGACTCCCACACCGAGAAGCTCCCCAATTCACTCAAGAAAAAGTCTTCCAAAGTACAGATTAAAGAGTCTTCAGAGTTCGCTAGCATTTCGAAAGAAACAAAACCCTCCACTCCCAAAACCAAGTCCACCAAGTCACCGGTCCGTGTTGAACAGCAAGTCACAGAAGATCTTGAGGACGCATCTCTACTCACGGGCTTCGAAATCGAATCGGCTGAGGGTGATGACGATAGCTCTGATGATGATGATGACGAGGAATCACTCCCTGAGACATCCGCGTTCGACCTGAAGGATCTTCCCAAGGCCAGCAAGCGGCAAAAGTCATGCGGGAAGGGGGATGATGCAGTTTGTTATTGCCCTCTGATTTAACACTCTTTTCTGGACATCCATTCACGCTACTTTCCGTGTCTTCTGCTATAGTCGATCGACAATACTGGTGTGGTCTACCTGGGTCGGATCCCACACGGTTTCCACGAAGAGGAAATGAAAGGATATTTCAGTCAATTCGGGGAGATACGACGGGTCCGACTTTCACGTAATCGCCGGACGGGCAAGTCTAAGCATTATGGTTTCATTGAATTCAAACATAAAGAGGTGGCAGAGATCGTGGCAGAGACACTACACAATTATCTCTTGTGTGGCAATATGCTTCAATGTCAACTCTTGGAGAAGGATGAGATTCACCCGAGGTTGTGGCTCGGAAATAATCGCAAGTTCAGAAAAGATTGGAAGCCACGGGTCGCAAGAGAAAAGCATAACCAGGTAAGACAATCGTCCCTTTGGCCCTTCACTGGTCGCCTTCAAGATCCTTGTATTGATAAAATGTTTGTATCTTGTAGCCAAAATCCGAGGAACAGCAGCGTGTAATTACAGACCGTTTGATTGAACGAGAAACTTTGAAGCGTAAACGTTTGGAGACCCTAGGTATCTCTTACGACTACCCTGGCTATTGTTCATCCAAGGACTCCTCAAAACCCGCCAAGTCTATCGATAAGCCAGAGGCAAGTGCTACGAAAACTACGACTTCCACACAGGACTCCTCAGACAAAAGTAAAACTGAAGGAGTTGAAACGGTAAGCCGTTCTATATCAGCCACTGTTTTAAAGAAACTGACCGAGACCTCATCTGTTGGTATACAGATATCGATGCCAAAATCAAAGAATCAGCCAAAGAAGAAGAAAGCTCGCAAGTCTACCTGAGCGGCCATTTTCATTTCTTATTACCACCCACATAGATAATGATATGATCAATTGCGTTATTTCAACGATATCTCGCATAATGTTCGATGTAGTGAGGGGAGGGCTCCGTTTGCATTGCTCGCATGTACCTCTTGAAGCCTTCTTCACCCCTCAATCTTCCTTGTTCTGATGTTCCGACTCCCAATGTATGATTCTAGTGAATCATGGATCTGTATATACTATAAGCGTACCATACTACAAGCCCCAGACCCAGATCTCTGCCACAAGCGTACCAAGCCTAGGCTTACAAGCTCTGCACCCAACCTGTGCTTACACTTATGGTCATCCCCTTCATGAGTCGGTGTCGGCTGCTGGTATACCCACAGTCGGTATACACAGCAACGTGATACCATGCTTGACGAATCCACTTGAAAGCTGCTTGCCACAGTCGCCACCTGTCTTTTTGTCTTTTCAAAGGGACCCAAAAAGCCCAGACTATATAGTAAAGGTTTTGTGAGTGAAAGAGGCTGGCAATATCACGGGCATGAAGCTTCTTTGGTGGTCATAGAGTCCAGAGTACATAGGTGGAGACGCATGTCGCTCGCAAGACCTGACTCTTGCAGCGGGCGCTGTACCCGTCACCTTGGATCTAATCGGCGGTGTGGATTTCACAGTACTATCCTTGTGAAAGCTCATGAAATGCTGATGGCTTCCTGCTTTCGAGGTCAAGCGCTAACTTTGAGTAGGTCTTGAGCCCATGAGGACTGAGATCTGCTGCTACAACATACGTGTACGAAGCTCTCGGCTGCAAGGCACTGTATTGGTACGACTGGGTCATATTTGCTCGCAAGCTCGAGCTCAAGTCTAGGCCGACCAGACCTCCACGTCAAATCGTGGGCCACAGTCACACTAAAAATTACCGAGCGGCTAACTAGTGATTGGTGCCAATTTGATATGGAGATGTATCGTTCAGGAGATCTTCATGATTTTTTTGTCTCGGTAGGTTTCTCTGAATCCCTTCCCAAGGATAACGCAGGTAGCCAACCACTGCACCAGCTTTGTTTTAGGTTTGACTTATAACTCACTCAGAGACATTATCAGCTTTTTAGGATTGCTGGATTTAATCTGCGCCTACCTTGGCTCATCTGATCAAGGGGTCTAAGAACAAGACGAGTATACAAGCTGGCGTCTAATTGCATTGGCATCCGTATAGAATCACTCTACCAGGGCTAAGAACAAGAATGGTAGACAAGCAGGACACGGAGAAATACTGGATCGAGAATGAAATGCGAGTTCAAAGTATGTATACCGCTGGCAACAATGGACTTGTTCGATCATTCTTCAATCAACTTCAGACCCTGAGTAATCCTCCCAAGTCTTGAAGGCACTCGGGAACCTGGGCAAAGTGAATATGTTTGATTCCATTGTTTGAGTACCTTCTCTTCGTTCATTATCCATAGCAGTCTTTTGCACAATCTTTACTTTTGACACTCTTTAAATTTTGCTCGTCTCTCATTTTACTTTGCGCTCCTTTACATTATCCCCATCATAATATCCAATCGATAATTCTGCATCAACCCACCCTAATAACAAATCATTCCTCTATTCCAACCTGAAAATTTTGCACATCTCCTTCGACGATAATTATTCCAACGCCCGACCATCAAGCTCATACTCGAGGCACAAAGGAAGACTTCTCCCTAGCAAGGTATCAATATCGCATTCACCGAAAATCATATCTCCACCCCCAAATAGTTTTGAGAAGAACGCCAGTTGCGCTAGGAAATCTTGCGTGTGAGTGATTTGCTACTCTCAGCATGAACTGCTTCATCCTACACTACATGGCCCTTTGCTGATCTCATAAACACCCTCACGAATTTTCAATCACAAGCATTGTCATAGTTTATCATCATGAGCTTCTCATCAACTTTTCCATCCATGATGAGTTTTGAGGGACCCTATTCAAACGTCTTGCAGAGTCCTACCGCCGTCAAGAGCACTGGCCAATTTCTACCGCCGGCCTTCAAGCCATACAGGACATCAACAAACATCTCTGGCGCCCCGATGATACCTTTGGGTCCACAATTCACCGACGCCATGCCGTTCACAGGCTACCAAGTGAGCTACGCTACCAAGCGCCCACGCAGCGTGATTGAGGATCACCTTGAGGTTGATCACCCCGAACCTATTCGAGGCAAGCGAAGTCGGGTGCTGGATTCTACAGAGGCCATGTTCCATTCCCCAACCTCTAATCAGGGGGAATCCAACTTCACCTTCATGAGCCCAGATTCAATTCTAGGCTCATCCTCGAGCTACAATGACGTTATCACCCCCGAAATTTCTCGCCGTTCCTTTTCAGAAAAAGAAAGGCGCTACAAATCTTCCGTACCAGCTCTGTCTCCCCTTGCCACCCGGAATTGCTCCGTGGAAGACACACCCTCTGTGTCTTCGACTCCAATCTCGACTCCGAGGAAGTCTTCTTCCCAGTACGAGTCAGCTGCCAAACCTATGTTACATGTCCCAATGTTATCGTTATCTGTTACCGAAAGTCTCAACGAAGCACTCATGATCATCGGGTATTTGAGGCAAAAGTCGTTGAGCCGAGCATCAAATCCGAGAGATCGCAATACATGGTGTCAGGAGACTTTGTTGGCATTTGAAGAAGGTAAATTTCCACCCCAATCTACCTGCCATGGACACTATTGACGATATCCATTGTGTTTTCCAGCGATCAGGACTATACCCAGGCTGGGGCGTGCAAAACTACTAGCTTTGACACCGGAAGGGAAAAGGCCGTTCGGGAGGAATGAGCTGATAGCGGACTACATCTATCGAAGGACGGGCATTGAGCGCGATCGTAAACAGGTGTCAAGCCACATCCAGGTCATCAAGAACTCGAAAAAAGTTCAGCCTTGTAGTGAGTATATCTCAACAAGTCGGTGTGCATCAGAAAAGAACTCATGTCCCTGATCCGAGTTTAACCCTGTGCTTCCCTTTTTTACCATCAGTTTCAGAGCTCCTCTCACCAGCTCCTGATGGTGACAGCATGGCGTTCGATGATTGTACAGCAAGTTGGTACGGTGCTTGTATCACCGGTGACTTGCTAACACTTCATGCCTGCACGCCTGAACTACCTTTCCCAAGTCAGGTCCTAAGTCATCTGCCTGCCATGAGAAGCGATCTTGAATGGCAGAACTTCTTGAAAGCTGCCCACGAACTGAGGAAGTCGGGTCTCAGCAACACCAGGCTAGATCACTATTTGAACAACGCCAATGCCACCCAGAATTCGGAGATACATGAGATTGTCAAGGAGCTGGATACCTCTGTTATCCGACTGGCTTGCGATGCTACTTTTAAGAAAGTCTTGGAGAATCGTCCAGCCGCTCGAAAAGCTGTGGATTCTGTTGATGCTTCGAGCCCTACGAAGGAAAATAGGGCAGGCTCAGCGTTCCCGAATAGGATCCTCAGCTTTAACAACTCGTCAAATCCGAACTCGTTTCCAATCCCTTGTGGTCCACCATCAAACTCAATCCAGACTCCATTTTATGGATGTGATTTGACCAACAACGCTTTCCCCTCGCCTCGCCTCTTTCCTTCGGTTGACTTTCCTTACCATCCGCCGTACCAATTTCCACAGGTGAGGTTTCAAGCCAGCTTCTACATCTTCCCTCTCAAGGATGTAACAAAGATTGACCAAATTATTGAATATCTACAGGCACAGCCAAGCACGAGTTTTTGGTCTCCTACGACTCATCGGACGACAGATTTTAAGATCATGTCCGGATGGCCTCTCTCCTCCAGTTTCGAACAGGTGGGACAGTCAAGTCGAGGATATCCAGCGATATACAACGAAGAACAAAACTCGCGTCAGGAATTTCCTCTGGACACTCGGCGCACAGGTATTGTAAGCTGTCTCTTATACTCATTGAAATTTAAGTCAGTGATTAATTCGGAGAGAACTTTGAACACCAAAGAACTATCAACAGTGAGGCCGAAAAATGTAACCTGCCAAGTGTGATGTGAACAAAGAAGTGATGTCGTTATATGGCATGACACACTTTTCATCTTCAAAAACTCCCTGTGGATGATGATCACTGGCCTCAAATATCATTCATCTTTTTGTTTGATAATTATCATCATATTTGCGAAGTTTGTATCTTATTATGTGACTTTTCTCAATTGAAGTTTTTTAGTTATTTTTTCATCAATATATCAGTAATAGTGCCACCTTTAATATACCTCAGCATTTCTTCTCCATTGAATCTGTTCCATCTTTTCAAATCTCAAATCATTCTTCTCAATCCAATGTATTTATCTATTTGCACTCTACATCTTATAATAATGACATGTATCTTCTTCATTGGATTCACTTCAAACCTGAGCTCTCATCTCCAAAATTTGATATAATCCGCTTGAGTGCAAGCACATCTTCTTATGTGTGTGCATTTAATGTTCAGTGAGGGATAAGTCTGAAAGACTTGAGATCATCATTGTGCCTGATATGATGTTCCTCTCACTTTTATAACATTCTCCCTTGTTGTGAAGATCACTTGATACAGTTACATTTTTAGCCTTTCCCTTCTTCATTCTATGACCATGTACCTTTTATGTATGCCTGTACGGACTCAGGTTTCCTCTTCTGATCAACTTTTTGAATATTCTCAATTCAGGTGACAAATTTACAGCGTCATGACTTTGGCAATGGATATGGTATCAAAACTTGATTTGTTCTGTGTGCAAAAACTTTTGGATTCAAAACTTGGAGTCCCATTTCCACAGTTGAAAACTATGAAACTATCTTTGTAATATATCTCTTCATATATCCTTGCATCTTCAGGAATGGAGGTTTGATCACTATATTTATGACACAAAAGGGAAAGATGCATAGGGAGGATTATGAAGACTTTGAAAATACCGGACACCATCCTCATCTAGGATAATACCTAAGAGAGGCTTATCTCAGTCCAATGGAAATCTACCCATTTTGTATTGAATTCAGGTTTAGTTGTATACTTTAGTGGTCCATACAACAACACAATGTAGCTAACACAAACAACTAAAAAAATGTAAACCACCCAAAGAAACATAAATATAAATTTGATAAATATAAACCATTAAAACAATAAACTAAAATAAAGAACTGTAGAAAATAAACCATGTCACATAAAATAAATCATAAACTAAACCAAAAAACTAAAGCAAAATAAACTATGTTAAATAAAATAGACCATAAACTGAAACATTTTCTTTCTTTTAAGAATACCCTTAAACTAAGGAAACCACTATTTCCTGCCCAGGATGAAAAACCCAACACCCACTTATTTGGGGTTAATACCTGTAGATACCCGTGTGGTACCAACCCAATCTAGGCTACAACACACACCCCTGGCAGTACACTGGGCAGATACAGTGCGGGAAATATAGCCCCCAATGAGAATACTGGGCTATTCATCCCCATTCCTCAACTTCACAGGGGTGGCATCACAATAACAAACTTAGCCACTTCACTGAATTATTCCATCCTTTGAACTAACCACCCACAGCAAACCAAACTAACCACAACCACCCAGCCTCTGCCCTGTATGCAGGGAAACCAACCACCTTTCAAGGCACATCAACACAAGATGATGTGTCTCATGATTGTACGTTTCCTTCCCTCCCTCCTTCTGCTCCTTCCTGTTGAGCAAGAACTATCAGAGTCAAGCCTTCCTCTACTGATTGCTTGTTCCAATCCACATTACAGCCATCCCAATCGTCTACTTTAAGTTTGACTCTCCATCTCCCTCATTCCAACAATCCCTGTTTGGTGTTAACTCTCATCTTTAATGCCATGTCCAAGCAAAACCACTATGATATGTCCCGCTCTGCAATGGCCTCAACCTCAATTGGCTCAATCCAAAGTAACAACACAACACAACCTTTCATTCATCCAAACTATTGCTACCCACCTCCTGGGCTTGAATATCCACATCCCTTCTTATATCTGCACTTGGCCAGAAACATTGTCAGCTGGGCCTTCCAACTGAACACCCAGCACAACCAGTGCTCATCCCTAATCCCCTGTATCGCACCTCCTTCCCCTATCTGTGTCCTTCAACCTCCACATCCTTCACTTCCTAACGGCTTGAAAGACAATAAAAACTTTCCGCCTACACCTGCTTCATCTGCTCTTCACACCACAACATCTTCTAATCACCCAACAGGTCTGTTTAGTACAAATTTATGTCTTATGTGTTGTGATATTATTCAAGTCCATCATGTGCAAGTATCCTGATATGGAAATGGTTGAAGTGGAGGATAATGGTCTCTACTAGTTAGTAGTGATTATGATTTCCTTTTCAAGAGCTGAACTAATTCATCTAGTGTTACTTGTACTGCAAGTGTGTCTTCATCTGCCACCCCTTGCTTCTGAGCAGAATTTGTGCGCATGTTTCTTTTTCATTTATACTCTGAGCCTTTCAAGCTCCTTGTTCCCTCCTCATTGTGTGGAACTTGGACACTTAGGGCGCGTTCACTTGAGCAATTTCTGGTGAGAAATCACATTCTGTAAAATTTAAAGTGTCTATTTGGTGGTGTATGTTTCATTTTTGCATTAAAAATTTTACAGAATGTGATTTCTGGTCAGAAATTCCTTAAGTAAACGCGCCCTTAGAGTGAGTTCTTTTTATTCTTTTGACTCTTTTGACTCATTTTCATTTTACACACCTGGACCAGTACTCATTTGTTACAATAGACTTCCCTACCCACATTTTCATTCCTGTGTCCTCACAGGTAAGGCATCAAGTTTCCTCTGCCCTTTTCTTTTCTTTGTAACATCTTTGAGTCATCTTAGGCTCACTCCAACCTGTCTGTCCAGGTTTTGTTGTGTCAACTCATTTCCATGTTTTCTCTTTACATTATGTGTTACAGGAGGTTGACTGGCCTTTTTTTGCTTATTGTCCCCACATAGACCAATCGAGTGGACAATGGAATTCTAGATTAAGAATTTGAGTCCAAGCAAGACAATGATTTCCCCCTATTGGTATGATTGATGTTAACTTCACATAGATCACTGTCATAATACTAACATTAATGAGCTTCTTTGACTCAAGTTTTGAACCAGCACGCCAAATGGAATCACCCAAGATTGGGAAGCCATTTGTCAAAAAGGAAGTCAATCTTATGTATTTAAATGCCGTTGCACGGAATCAAGGATATGTGGTATATATCAAAAGCCACAAGACCAAAAATCAACGGATTATCTGGACCTACCTTGGGTGCTCAAAGGCCAGCAGCCATGTCAAACTCAAAACTCCCATCTAAACCATCAACTCTAAGGAAAAGGAGGACAAGGACAAGGCTTGCTTGACTTCATCTAAGAAGACAGGATGCACATTTGAGGTGTCTCTTAATCATCACTCTTCCAAGGCACAATGGGTTGTAACTTCTGACAGGGTCAAGAACCCACACAAAAAAATTCACAATCACCCTCCCTTTGACCAGCCCCACAACAAACGCCAATATTGACAAATTGGACCCAAAACAATAAGAAGGTTGCCTTACTCACTGCTGCAGGATGTCAACCCCGCCAGATTCAATCCCTCCTTGAGGTGACTAGTGGTGCAAAACCCCTTGTGCGGGATATTTATAACGCTTGTGCTTGTCATAAGAAAGGGTGGCTTAATGGAAGATCCCTGATTCAGGGTTTTTCTGATTTAGTCACTGAGCTCAACTGGGCTTTTGCAAGTCCTAACACTATCCATCTTGCTCGCCATTTTCCTATGGTACTTGGACTGGATTGCACCTATAAATCAAACTGATTCACCCTTCCACTCCTCCACATTGTTGGTACTACAAGTTCACACATATCATTCACTGTTGCACAACATCCTCACGTACCACAAACATGCTTGACTTCATTGATCAAACTAATTTGTTCAGATCTTCAGCTCTTCTACTCCACATTTCAGCAATTCATCTACCTCTTGAGTCAAAGGCAGCCATCTTGCATTGAGAACTTTTATTGAAGGACATAACAACCATTTTTGTAAATGTTTCCAAGATTTCAAATGCTGTGGTGAGCATCAGTTCAATGAGATTGCCGTATCAATAGGAATCAGACATGGAAAAAAGCTTCAGGCTGTCCCCAGTTAAAGAGATTCAGGAATGGTTCTTTATCTGAATAGATTGAGGATCTAGTATCAGTCTTATGTGTGACTGATGCTTGATCGAAAGAAACCACAATACCTGAATAGATTAAGGATCTAGTATCAGTCTTATGCGTGACTGATGCTTGATCAAAAGAAACCACAATCTAAGAAAGGAGATTGAGAAAGGTTTCTGATAATGAGTTCGATAAGAGAAAAAGAACAACTAGATGTGTACAACACTTGTTCTAATATAGTAACAACTTGAACTCAATGATTACATAAGATGTTAGAAAAGAGAAACTCTTCTATAATGCATATAACAGTATGCGCGTCCTGCTCCTCAGCATGACGTCACTACGTGACGTTCAATTCAGTTTCCTTCAATATCTTCACGGAACTATCACTCATTTTTCAATCAAGAAGATAATGAAACAGTATCACATCATCTCTCAGCCTAACAAGAGGCCATGCACTGGAAGCTCCAGGACCAGTTGGGGATTGCCTTGTGTCCAATGCCTTTTCTTTGCTTCATCAACCTAGACTGTGACCCAAACTATCCATTTTCTTATTTACATCATATCTTTCAACCTTGCACACTTTGATGTCACCATTTATCCACACAATGGCTTGGTTTAGGTGAATTGATCAGATTTTGTGTCTCATTCTTTGATACTCATCAAGAAGAAAGAGAGGTGAAATTTGGAGGCAAAATCAATTGGATGAATGTATTGAAATTCTTATCCACCTGTTTGATCAAAATCTGAAATCATAAATCATGTAGAGGTGAGTCTCTTTTTGTCTCTTCAATTGAAAGTGTTTTACAACCTAGAGAAAGATAGAAATTTGTTTTGATTGATTTTGGGTTTTAGTCTTTTGTAAGTTTTGTGTATAGGATCAAGTATGTTTGGGGAGAAATACCAAGAATCGTCAAAATTATCAATCAAATCAAAAAACACAGCCTACCATACCTTTGTGCACATGGTAGAATAAATTATATACCCATTTTAAATTCATTTGAAGCAACTAAAATGATCTTTATATCCAAGTTAACCAAGTCCAACCTCACAGTCATTAAGGGCACGTTCACTTAAGCAATTTCTGGTGAGAAATCACATTCTGCAAAATTTAAAGTGTCTATTTGGTGGTGTGTGTTTCATTTTTGCATTAAAAATTTTACAGAATGTGATTTCTGGTCAGAAATTCCTTAAGGGCACGTTCACTTAAGCGCATTTTCGGAAAAATTCACATTCTTGGATGTCAAGAATTCGCATTCTGTGAAATGTGTTCGATATGTTATTTACAAGCATTCTGTAATGCGCAGAATGCTTGTAAAATGCGACTTTTCAGTCGATTTCCCACAATTCACTTTTATCGAATTTTTCCTCCTATAAATCACATTATCGACTCTTTCGTAAACCTCTATCGAAATCTACAAGGTACCTTCCACCGTACAGAACCTTTCAAATACCATCATTCACCACCTTCTTTGAAAACCATCACCGGTCTTATCATTCACCACCGTCTTCGAAAACCATCACCAGTCTTACTTCAAATCCAACCTTTTCCTTCATCTTCTGTCGACTACACTCTCGATTCAATATGCCTCGATCCGATTCTGATCCTGAAGAAATTGAAATTGAACCAGTGAAAAACTTAAGATTAAAAAACAAATCAAAAGACAAACAAAAACCAAAACCAACACCGAAACCAAAACCGAAACCGAACAAGTCAACTAAAGTCACTGATAAAAAGAAAGATAAAGTGAAAGATAAGAAGGCAGATGAAGTTGAAGCTGAAACTGAAGATAAAGGCGCCGCTGGTGACTCATGGGCTCATAAGGATACTCTCTATCTCATCGACAAAATCAAACATCAAATGGATCTCGGCCGAGGTAACAATGGTGGCCTCAAGACCGAGGCTTGGAAAGTTGTTTTAGAAAACTTCAACACCAAATTCAAAACCGACGCATCTTTGAGACGATTAAAAAATCATTTTCAAAGGGTAATTCTGATTTTATTCTTTCATTTCAGCTCGACTGACTCTCTTTATGTTTTTTTTATATGTACATAGTTGAAGAAGACTCTCAAGGCTTTCGACAAGATCATCGATTCTTCCGGCGCTCCTGGAACCAATACAATGACTGGTGAGGTCCATGCTGATAAGGACTGGTGGCTTAATTGGATTGAAAAGGTAAGCAAGTCCCTTTAAATTAACTTTAACATAGACAACTAGTTGATTCAGGTGATGGCTATCAATCATTACATAATAGGAAGGAAATGTTGATGCCAAACCAATTCGACACAGCGGTTTTCCCGCCTATGAAGCTGTACAAACGGTCGTGCCTGCGAAGAACCTTCGAGCCAACGGTAACGATGGATACGGAACTCAAAGTATTAAAAAGAAGGCAGTTGACTTATGTGATGATGACTATGAGGAAAACGAAGATGAGGAAAATGAAGACGAGGAAAATAATGGTAAGTTTGATGATTCTCATCTTCACCATTTGTATTTGCAAGGGGTATTGATGAAGGTTTGAATGAAGACCAACATCAATCTCGATCTCAGGAATCGGATTCGAATAAGGACAAAGACTCGGATCTTGATGCTATTGAACTTAGAGGGGCTCCACCTCCTTCACAGAAGAAGAGGAGGAACAACAGAACTGTAAGATACATTTTTCGATGTTTTTCTTTGATTCACTTTGTTCTATTTCTAATCTTTGTTATATTTCTAATCTTTCTTCTTCTTATAATCTTTCCTTCTTTCGATTCAACCCTCTCATCAAGTCTTGCTCTCGAAAAGACGGTCTCACAGCAGCTGAAGCTGCCCTCGACGACAGTGACACTGACGAGGACGACAGCCCAGAGACCCGCTTTGTCCGCAGCAAACGGAGCCTGATTGGACCCTCAGCTTCAACTTCAAAACGCTCTCGAACAACCGGACCGAAGCTCGTAGCTGAATCAATCAGAAACGCCGTTGACCGAGTTACAGGTATGGAAGATAGGAATGACAGCAACAAGTTGGCTATTGCTAAAATAAAAACTGAACAACACCCGATGCGACAGGAAGCTATGGCGATCTTCAACAAGGGATGCACCAACAACCTCAAACCTCAACACATCATTTTAGCAGCAAATGAATTGAAGAAAGATGACTCAGCATCCTTTTTCTACCACATGGATAAGAATTATCGTTGGGATTGGTTAAAGAGTGAAGCCAACATATTGGATCAGTATCAAGAGAAGGATGGAGATAATGAATGATATCTTCATCTTCATATATGATATTTTTTTGTTTCATACCTTTTATCTTTCATTTAACTATCTTACTTTGTCATTTCATCTTTTGTATCCTACAAAATAAAAACTACAGTATTCATATGTATCTTACAAATTATAAAGAATATACATTATAAAGTAATACACATATAATGATGATTTGATTCGAATTGAAATCTTGCTAAAATAATGAGCCTCAAAGTATTAAACCTGCCTACGCGCCGCTGGTGCATCAACAAAATCACGGAACATCCAATCAGCAAGGTGGTCCCTATGTTCAGATGCTTGAGTCCGCTGATTTGGGTTAGGTTCAACCCAATCTGGTTCACCATCATCGGCCATTCGCCTTTCCAAGCGCTCCTTCAACATGTATTCAGCAAAAAATTCATCCTCGCCCGATTCGATTTTGATGATATTGTGTAGGACACAGCACGCTACAACAATCATGACTTGTGTCTTATAAGGATAAGATGGCATCAAGGCCAGAATGGGAAATCTCATTTTTGAGACACCAAAAATCCGTTTGATGACGATTCGAAGTGCTGAATGTCGGTGGTTATAAAGTTCTTTTGCATTTTGTGGTGTCAAGTGAGAATTCCTCCACTCCTTGAGGTGATACCGCACCGATCGATAAGGGGTTAAAAAACCTGGTACGTTGGCATAACCAGCGTCGGCGAGATAGAACCAATCTGAGTTGAACAAACAGATCAATATCAAAGTATACAAAAGGAAAAGAAGAACAAAGATTTGTAAGTTTCTCACCTTCAGGAACTACAAATCTTCGTTCTTCAAGTGCTCAATGAAGAACCCGAGCATCCGCATGAGATCCTTCCAAACCGGCGTAAACAAATGTGAACATCATGTTGGTTGAACACCCGGCTAGAACGTTCTGGCTAAGATCCCCTTTGCGGTTTCAATGGGCTGGTTGTCGGTCGGCAGGAACAATACAAGGAATGTGGGTGCCATCGATGGCACCCACACATTTCTCAAAGTATGGGAAGAACCGTGGGTTATTCCTAATCTCCTTTGGACAAATCTCTCCTCCGGTAGGCTGGACGATATATATTGATTCGAGAGATGCTATGGCCCGGCAGACTTTGTTGAAATAACGGCTGATGGTGTGTCCAGAGCGTTGAAAGCGCTCTCCGGCGACTCGATTGGAGCCAGAGTTTCCAATGATATATAAAAAGATCATTATTTGCTCTTCCACCGTAACACTACGCTTGCAGTGGATGACAAGCTTGCCTTTAAGGGCTTTGATTAGTCCCTTAAAGGCAAGTTTGTCCATTCGACAAAGTTCTCGAAACCGAACATCACTGCCTTCGAGGATCTCATTTGTATATTGATTTCCTCGAAGCTTTGATGTTCGACATGGCTTTTTCTCGGTGGTTATTGAAGCAATGTAATCAATTCCGGCCTTGATGATAATCTTGAGAACTGCAATCGCGGGTCGAATGGATATAGAGGATGTGTCAGAGTCGGAATCGGAGGAACTCGACATGATGGGAACTTGGAAAAAGGGATGATTTGGATTATCAAAGGCTCATAACCTTTTTTTGTTCATTGCAACTCTCAAGACCGTTCTGGTTTTCAAAGATTCGAAAACCGTCCTTAATGATCATCAAATCAAACGCTTCATTACATCATTTTTCACGAATTCTGACAAAACGCGGATTTTGGGCTTTTTTACAAAAATCACTTTTCTACATGTAGAAAAGTGGTTGCTCGGAATGCGACTTCACGAAATCTGGCTTAAGTGAACACGACCTAAGTGAACGCGCCCTAACTCTTGATGATTTTTAAGAATTTCAATCATTTCATTTTTCATTAAAATTGATTTGTTTAAAGCTAAATTACCTCAAGGCCCACTCAAACACATTTCCCTGAGTATACTTGTGTGAATGATGTTAATAAAGCTGCAAAGTAGATCTTATGGAGTGTAACTCAGTTGAACAGGGCTAGACTTATTATTCATCCTCAGTTTGTCTTCTATTGCTCTTTTGCTCTTTTTGGTTTGATTTGGATTTGAATTGATTGTTGGTCTTTTGGTTTTGGTGGTTTGCCTCAGGCTGCTGATGCTACTAATATATAATTGTTTTTGCCTGCTGTAAAAGAAACAGTCAATTTTGGCTTGATTGTCTCTCCAATACATTGATCATGAGTTTGATATGTTCAGGATAACCTTGATTCATGTTGTAATTCTTGAAACTGATTCTCTTCTTTCATTTTCTTTTTTGTACACCCGGTTACACGAAAACCCGGTACACCCGGTTGACTTTTTGGCTGGAAGCTGTCAAGAGCTGTCACTAGATACACAAAGTGACCACCAAAAACGCAACTGGGTGTTTTTGAGTCGACCGGGTTTGGTTTGAACACGGCTAATATTCTTTTTTGTACAGACTGCACTCTGGGATAGCGGAATTCTATAAAAAGCCCTTTTTCATAATACAGCTGTTCAGGAAATTCGTGTCTTTTTCCTTTTTTTTTTTTTGCACATAAGGTTTGCCCTAAAATACAGCGTATACAGGGCTGTATCAGAGAACTCCGTCCGAGAACTCCGTGATTCTTCGACCATCCATGATCGATCACTCCTCCCACACCATCCAGATCCGTATCCTACGGTCTACCCTTTCATCAATACCCTTTCGTCAATCATCTCTTCAACCCGGTGCTTCGACCGGTCCTTCAGTGTGTTCACCATCCCTTCCATATATCGAAAGGCCTCCAGTATCAAGCACCAACTGTTCCTTCTGTCAAACCACCATCATTCCGGACATCTGTCAGTTGTTCTTTGCCTATTCGTCATTTCTTCTTTCTGGTCGCTATCCTTCCCCAACTTCGACTGATTCATTTCTGCATTTGTTAGGTTTCCGAGATGCGAACACCACGAGTCCGACCGGGAAAGTACGATGCCGGCATCAAGGTACTGGCCATCCAGTACCTTCGCGAAGGTATGACCAAACGTGAGGTCAAAGCGATGCTGCGATCTCCTGTCAGTTTGCGTACCCTCTCGCGATGGGAATCTCTATACCGGAACACATTCTCAGTTGTACGAAATCCGGCCGAATATGACACACTTGGTCGCAATACGAGGTTGGATGACGACCATCGTGATTTCATGCTTACGCTGGTTGATGAGAACCCCACGATGTATCTGGACGAAATTCGCTTCGCTGTATATCGAGAATTTGGCAAATGGGTCTCCCTTCAAACCATCGCCGAAGACTTGAAAACCCGTTTGTCATTAACCTTGAAGAAAACCCGCACGGTCCACCCGAACCAAAGCGCCGACCAGCGCGCTCGATATCTACATGCCGTGGGTGGTTTGCGTCCTGAAATGATGGTCTTTTTGGGTACATTGATTTCTGTCCTTTTGGGTGAGCTGAAAGCGTCAAACTGATAATATAACCCTAGATGAATGCGCCATTCAGGAGAGGGCTCTGCGCAGAGAAAACGGTTGGGCTGCTAAAGGGCACCGCACAAAAAGAATGCCCTGGAGCCGCGGTGGCAAACGTTATTCTCTGCTACCCGCTATCTTCAAAGGGGGTGTGTTGGCAATGGCGTGCCAAGTTGGAAGCTTTGATCGCAAAGATTTTGAAGGTTTTCTCAAACATCAACTGGTAAGTCTG
Organism: Melampsora larici-populina 98AG31; assembly: GCF_000204055.1. Lineage (NCBI taxonomy): Eukaryota > Fungi > Basidiomycota > Pucciniomycetes > Pucciniales > Melampsoraceae > Melampsora > Melampsora laricis-populina. The sequence goes on along the minus strand of NW_006768846.1, from coordinate 198,594 downwards.
ATTTCTATTTGCTTATGTATTTCTTCTTCATCGTCTCTGACCACCTCGGTGGTAGTTTCCTCTTATGAATCCATACCCGCAGGCAAACTCCGTCTTGATTATGGATAATGCACGCATCCACCATGGAGGACGAATTGCTGAATTGGCCGAGGAAAGGGGTATTCGGATTATGTACTTACCTCCCTACTCTCCAGATTTTAACCCGATAGAGAAGGCCTTCAGCGTCCTAAAATCAGCTTTCCGTCGAACACAAATTCTTGGCCGCACCGCGTTAGAAGAAAAGATTGATATCATCATGAATGTGACTTGGAACACTTTCACAGGAGGTCTCATGCATAAGTTATATGCGGTCTGTGGGTATTGGATATAGTGACTTCCAAACTTGTCCACTCAGTGTTTTTACGACTTGTCTCTCAATGTTCTGCTTGTGTGAAGATGTTGTACATCTTTTTGTGTGCTTTTTTTTGTTTTTTCGGATGTTCAGATGGATGGTTTACGGCGCAAGGAAAACCACTTCCAAATGATAATTCAAAGTTTCCATGTGGTGCCTTTATTTTCCATCGGTTCTAAACTCGCTTGGATGGTGCACAGCCTGTGCAAACACGAGAGCAAAATTGGCTTATCCATTTTTCCAATGGATAAGCTGGTTGATTGTAGAATGGAGATTGATCCTAGCTGAAGTTGATCCTACTTCAGCTAGGATCAAACATAAATTTTTATAAGGTCAGAAATGGTCATTCCAAGATCGGCTTCACCGTACAGCTTCAACTTGAAGATGTACGGTAGGTTGCTTCATTGAAATTTTCAAGTGAAAGTTCATGATGTCTCTGACTTTCAAAATGGGCGGGTGATCAATGCATATCTAGTATTGCATAAGCTATAGACTAACACAAACTATCTAAACACAAGATCATGTTGCACAGAGTGGGGATGACAAACAAGAACAAAGAATTTTTCTTTCAGACTTAGAAAACATGGATATCACAATTTTTCACTATCAAGAAAAGAATCATACGGATTCTTTGGGCATACTTTTGAGAAATCGAGTGAGATATGATGATCATTAATCTTTCTTTTTGATTTGTTCAAGGAATTTGGGCACAGCCTTCCATAAGTCTTCCGCATGAGCAAAAGGTATGCCCATTGAACGCAAAGCGACAATGGTGTACGTTTCGCGGTCAAGCAAACGACGGAAATCATTGATGCCTTCTTTGTCTAACGCATCGCGAGTCTTCTTCAATCCTTCGTGGATTCCAGCGAATTCCAAAAATTCTTCAAAGGAAGGTTGAACGTGAGCCGGGGGAGGGGATAAACAAGGCTGAACATTAACTGAAGGTGAAACGTTGGACAATGGAACTTGAGGCCCCATGATCGCCATGTTCGGAGTGGAGAGCGGGGTGCCACCAGGTAAGGAAGGACTCGGAACTTGGCCATAGTAATTATGGTGGATAATGGTACCTCCAGATGGCGAAGCAGCCATCTGGTGACCTCGAGAGCGTCGATCGGGTAAGCCAAGGAGTTTAGCTTTCTCCTCTTCGTAGTCAGAAGCATTGACCCATTTGAAGCCAGGACGATCCATGGGTGGATTCACTTCGTCAACTCCACAGACGCCAGCAGCCTGCAAAAAAACAATTGTTCATCAATGTCCAAGATTTATGAGAACACCCTTGAACAAAACCTTGACTCACCCAGTCGTCTGCCCAATGACGGATGCGAGCAGTATTTAGAAGTAATACTTGCTCCGGCTGCTTGGGATTGACTACCGTAGCCACGTTTTCGCCTGACTTGAAAGCCTTTTCAAATTGTGACATCAAAGTCTTGTAATTTTTCTCCGCCGCGCTAAGGATATCAGACTGAAAGATAATGTTAGTATAGAGTAGTTAAGCGGGTTAAGAGAGACTACTCACCCCGGCGGACTCAGAATCTTCCGCTTCAGACAATGAAGGGAATCCCTTGATCTTGCGGCGCACACATCGAGTTACTTCTTCGTTGTTTTTGGGGTTAGGGTGAGTGATCTTGAAACCCATGTGCGCATCGGCGGGCGCAGCAAGGACAGCAACGATCAATCGACTGAAACTGTTGTCATCGGTGATATAACCGCCGTACGACTTGTGGTTGCGATCGGTACCCTTGATGAAAGCATGAATAGCCAAGTGACCTGTCTCGTGAGCCGCGACAAGAGCTTTGGATATCCCAGCAAGACGTAAGTTACACGCGTTGAAGATCTTTTCACGATAGTCATCCCAGCTGAAAGAGCCGACTGGTAATGTATGTATCACAGGTACAATAGGTCTGAAGTTTTTCCATTGGGGTCGAGAAGGCTTTGGGGGCGCCTTTTTGGCGGAGCGGGTGCGCTTTCTGCTTTGGCTGGGAACATTCTCAGGTTCGGCGTCTATGAGTTGATAAACATTGAAGGTTGTTTCGAATTGGCGAGTTACAAGTCCACCCGAAAGGGCAGGAGCTACTTTTGGGTCATCAAAAAGATCGTGAGGCAGTTCTACAAAAGTGATGTTGGTGAGCATGTACACCAACTACTGAATGGAACAGACTTACCATCATCATCATCAATCACCGCCACAAGCCCCGTGGTAGGGGTATTCAATCGATCAATAGTTGAGCGGTTGGCCGTCTTGCTACTACTTAACCCAATCATGCTGGAGTCATCTACGATCGGCGGGTTGAATACAGTGCTGGCAGGGTTTGAAAAGGCAGCGTGATTGTCGTTAAGCGGGGTGTTACCAAAAATCGACGGTTGTCCACCGAGAAGACCGTGAGCTTGACGTGAGAAATCTGACACGCTGTGAGTCCATTCAAGACTGGAGTTGGAGTCGATGGGGGTCAAAGTTGCGTGTTGTTTGACTGGAGAGCCGTAACCATACAAATTGGGTAAGGCGTGAGACGCAGTCTGCTTAGTTGGGCTGAGATTGGTTCGCAATCTATGAAACAAAACCGTCAAATGATATCTGTACTCATGTGACACTTCAGCAAACTCACCTTTGTTGATTTTGCATATCAGCCAACCCTGGCATGTAATTGTGAGTTTGGGTGAGGCGAGGGGAGGTGCAAATTGGTCCGGTTGGGCTGATAGGCCTACGAGTTCCATTATGACTGAAGTGTTGTCAAATAAGATGTCAAGACCAAAGAAAAAAACAAAGTTAATCGCGCAAAGATGAATCATGAAGGGGGAAAAGGACTGACAGTGGCACATTTTGGTGGGTACGATGGGCCATGTTGGACTGTGTGAACAAATAACGCAACAAATGATTTTCGATTTGATTGGAGATGAAATTTCTGTTCTGGTTTTGAATCGGCATGAACGAATGGGGTGATTTAAAGCCTACGCCATGGCTGAGGTCCGTAGAGATCAGATAAAGCTGAGCCATGGAGTATCGTTCATTAGCATCCGGATCAGCTGATCGCGAGGTGTTCTGTCACTGTTTGAACCTTTGAAACGATGGTGAACCACGAGAGATCGGGTGGATGTGGAAGGCTGGTGAACCAGGTAAGGACGTATTTTGTTCCGGAGGCTAAACCGGAGTGATGGTGAACAAGCCAGGAACTAAGCAAGCGTGATCAGGCGTGTTCAATAGATTTTTATAGATACTGGAGGCCTTTCGATGTATTGAAGGGTCGGTGACGTTGGATTGGTTTTGATTGATACTGGAGGCCTTTCGATATATGGAAGGGATGGTGAACACACTGAAGGACCGGTCGAAGCACCGGGTTGAAGAGATGATTGACGAAAGGGTATTGATGAAAGGGTAGACCGTAGGATACGGATCTGGATGGTGTGGGAGGAGTGATTGATCATGGATGGTCGAAGAATCACGGAGTTCTCTGATACAGCCCTGTATACGCTGTATTTTAGGGCAAACCTTATGTGCAAAAAAAAAAAAAAAAGGAAAAAGACACGAATTTCCTGAACAGCTGTATAATCTTTGGTCACTTTGATATTTTTCACAAGAAGTTTTGAATGGTCTCTTATTGAAGCATAGTACGCTATAGTACGACTTTACTTTCTTTGATATTTGTTTCATTTTCTCTTCACATTTTATTTTGTGATTTGTAGAAGCTTATCACCCTATTCACAAAAATCTAATTGTAATTTATTTATGATGGGATGCTCATGATGTCCATATGAACATGTTAACTTTCTACTTCCAATATTTTGAATAAACTACATGAGGGTCACGACTCACCAGTCCCCAATACGGGCATGCCCGCCTTTTCCTCTAGTATTCAAAAGAAGAGGGAGTCTTGCTTTCTTTCTTGATTTGTTTATTTATTCAATTGCAACTACATAGGTAATACATAGAAATCGAAAGAGAGTTTGATATGGTATGAATACATAAATCTTCACATGGAAACTTTCCATCGCGCTCATCAATCATCCTTTCCCTGTCAATAGAGATAAGTAAGTTCAGAAGGGTCGATGAACAGAAAGGAACAGAACACAGAAAAGTTGATCTCTTGATGGACAATGACAGCATGACAGAGCATGACTGATTCTTTTGTTCAAGCGTACAACAATAGCCTTCGAATCCATTTGAATTTGTGAATTACTCCTTTTCCTCTTTCCCACTTAGAGCTTTTCTAGGATTGTTCTCATTCAGCATCATCCGGCCGGCAAACTTCAAACTTGCTTTCAGTAACTACTCACTATCTTGGAGCTTGAGGTTAACCGCATACACCCAGATAGAAACCTTTTCGGTCGTTACCCTTCGGAGACTGCAAGGTAGCTCGTAGACCTTGCCCACCGGCGTGAGTCTCAATTTCTCTCTCGCTTATTCTACGCAAAATCCTTGGTCTCGGTTTCAAGGCAAAGTGAATTGTATCTTGTGTCTGACTATCGCTATTCATTACCCATCGATATACCACCTCAGGAATCTGTGGTAGCTGCTTGGTCAATTGTTATCAAATTCATTTACGGCTCTGTGTTCCATCACCAGTCACCTTGATTCATCGTCCGAACCCTCGCCGAATAATTTCAATCCTTGCCTTCTGCCTCTTTGAGGACCCTTCCGTCTTTGCTGCTTCTGGTTTCTGCCATTTTTCTTTCAACCAGGCTTGTCGTGCTGACCAAGTCAATCCAGACAAGAGGTGTAGTACGGATTCTGACTCGAACCAGGCCATCACTTCTCATCACAGTAGGCTGGAGGCTCTCACAAAATATCCCTGCAGCAGGCGTCGGGTCTAAATTATCAACGATCCTCCTTTACACCAAATCCGCTGGCGACCTTCAATATTCACATCCAACTTCCTTTACTGTCCAGATCATGTACAACACGTCACCGCCGGTGTTTGAGGAGGACGCTCGGTCCATGTCCACTTCTCCCTCTTCCGCTTCGTCAAATCCAACCAATCAGGATACACCGTCTAGGACAGCAAGTTTGATCAACTCTCCCCCGTGCCCGCGTCTCTGGTCTGAAAAAGAAGTCAAGAATTGGTTACAAGCTATGGGATTCTCCGAAGTCGCATCTGTCTCCGAAGGTGTCGCATTCTGATCTAACTTCATGCTCGATCACTCATTGTACTAACGTCTTCGAGTATGCTTTCTTTTCGCAGAGAACGGGATTGATGGGACTGTACTTGTGAATCTCGATTCAGAAAGTTTGAGGGACCTTGGAATGGCCAAAGTTGGCCGAAGATTGAAACTCATCAGACTCATTAATGAGCTCACTTCTGGAACTACCCTTTCCATGCTGACTCAAGAGGAAGTCATTAAACCAAATTGTTTGTTCATCTCACACCCTCAGATCCATAATCAGATTCTTTCCACAGAACTGAATCGCAAGTGAATCTTTTTCAGCCCTCGGGAAAGTCGATCTTGAAAGCCACGTGCTCAGCACATTCAACAATCAAGGTACGTCGCCATTCCATCCGGTTCGATTTTAGTTTGTCGTTGGGTTTGCGGCTCACCGATTGGCCTTGACGTCAACATCCCTCTCAGACGAACGAATAAGTCACCTGGAAGAAGAACTATGGGAGTTAAGAGCCTTTACTCGAATTCTACGAGAGCGTTCCAGCAGTATTGCAAGCTTCAACTCAGTAAGCCTTCCATTCAAACCAGCTCAATTTGGTATCAAAAAGTGTTGCTGAAGAACACTTTGATTGCTTTGCAGAGTTGGGCTACTCATACTTCGTGCAAGGAGCAGGATGCGGCGAGTATCTTACAAGCGAGCCCGGCTGGGACTCCCAAGCTACCCAGCATCCCTGGGCACTGGACCGCACACAAGAACGAGTTACCTCCGGTCCTCCTTTTTCAACCTTCCCCCGACATGGTGGGCCAGAAACACGACACCTCACACAATGAATTTGATTTATGCTCGCCCAACTGCTTGGTACCCAAGTCTGGGCGCCGAAGATCCAGCTCAGATCCTAGCCTGATTGAGAAGGATCAGAATGCTCTTGACAACAATATTTTGACTGCCAATCCGAGCCCAACTTCTCTGTCCAGTCACAATAGTTTGACCCCGAAGAGTTATCAATTTCCTCACAATACTCAAAACCCTTCTTCGACAAACCTTTCTTCAGCAACCAAAAATCCCTGGTCTCGAAACCCTCCAACAAGCGCGACTTCTAGCGCCACCACAAATTCAAACCGGCAATCGACCTATGGCCTCCTGGAGCTTCGGCGCAAGTTTTCATATTCGAAACTTGAGGGAGCTTCGATGAGTAGCACTAATCTGATGGCCTCTACTCCCAAGGCTACGACTGCTCTGGGCGCTCCTCAGTCTGGTCTTATGATAGCCAGAAAGCCATATTTGCTCACTCGACCTGCTCGATCGCCTATGCTTAGTACATCTACGTTGCCTTCTGTTAGCGACATGAACATGACAGAAGACCTGCGATACTCAACAGAGGCGAGATCCAGAGCACACGACAAATTATCTGGAATGAATAGATCTGCCTCGACCTCCAACCTGCGTACAACTCCAAGCGTAGCAGAACCAGTTCCCTCCCTCAACTCGGAGACCAGTATACGGGTCAAATCCAACAATGAGGAGACAGTCATTGAGGTTCTCATCAACCACTTGTCATCCTTTTATCTCGATGATCCTTACGCTTGGTCTAAGCACGTTTTGATTGTGCGTAAAAAAGGTACCACTTTTACCGAAAATAGCTTGAGCTACGGTCAAATACCACTCAAAGTTTACCGATCATTCAAGTCACGCGAGGGCGTAGATTTCGCTATCCGCTCGATCGAGGAACTTCCGTCTCCTTTGAGGTCTATCAAAGCTTGTCGGAAACGTGACAACAGGTCCATCTCCACAGATGAATTTATTGCTGGGGATACAGGTGAAGGATACGAGACTTCGGACGGCCATCCGCTTCCGTACGGCCTTGCCATCTGTGGTTATCAGTCCGATCTTGATGATGAAATCGGTATAAAGCCCGGTCAGACATTCATCATCAGGGACCACGTCAGTCAATTTTGTTACCATTCTTTCTTCAGATCAGGGGTGGAGGAGTACTAAATTGTCTTTTTCCATATCAGTCCAAGACTCGATATTTGATCGAGAAAGATGCTAGCTCAATGACTTCGACTTCGCCACTCTCTGTTCTCACCTCCTCAGCTTCATCAATTACATCGACCTCTCCATCTCCGACTCGCACATTCAATAACAATACTGACAGTATTGGCTGGGTTCCTAAAAATTGCATCCTAGAGACCAATCGCTCGATCTGTTCTTTCGCGCCGAACGGTGTCACCTCACTGAAAAATCTCATATCTAATCCAATCGATACCATGGAAGATATTTTTGACAAGAGCAAGTTGACAACTGCCAAGATCTGTTTAATCTCATATCAATCACTTTCTCATCATTGGTCCGGAGAGCTGCTTCATCTAAGACAGGGCGAAGTTCTACGGGCGTTCAATTTCAAAACCCACTCACACTGGACTTACTGTTTGAGAGAGTCGACGGGAGAGCGAGGCTGGTGTCCTAATTGGATCCTTAGCCCTAACCTTCAAGTTTTCACCCAAGGTGCCATCAAGTTGCGAAACTACCTGCACAATCAGCAAGTCAATCTTGGCTCGTCCCAATCATCATTGGGTAACGACGGTAGCAAGAGCCCACACGGCTCACTCAGATCTGCCTCCTTGCATAGCCCTCGTCCTCAACCCATTGCAGTAACACGATTGGCGGGACGGGGACAGCAATCTAACGAGGAGGTAACCAGCTCATTGGGATCGGCAGTGAGCCTTGAACGCTCCGCCACGGACGGCGCGCGCCGCTCACTTCATTTCTCACCTCGTAGTCGTCGAGCTCATATCAATCCCGTTTAATTATACCTGCTATTTATCAACCATCCAAACGCCAGTACAACCTAGCACTAAAATATATACACTTCCCTGCATTCATCGCGCTCTAGGATTTCTGCTTTATGATATCCTTTCTTCTCTATCTCATTTCTACTGGTAAAGTTTCCTTTGCAAGCAAGTCGCCTTTTCCTTTCAAAAACATCGGGGTATCCCCGAAATCATCTCGTTATCCCTACATCATGCTTCTATTCAGCTTGTTGCACTCTATCCTGTCACCCAATTTAATATTTTCTCTGTCAATAGCAACTTGCATATACATCGTCCTGCATACTAAGTTTCCTTCATACTATTTCTTTTGTTTGATACTGTTACAGGTTCAATATCAAATTATTTCTATGTAAAACATCTATCTTGTATAAATTCTTTATATCAACTCTTTGTTGTTGGGAAAAGGAAGAAGCATCAGACATCGTACGATGAATAATATCAATGCAAATAAAAATTCAAGTGAGATCTGTGACCGAAGCCTTACCATCGAGAATGCAATTTTCGAACTGACTCCTGACTTGAATGACGACATCCCTAAGGATCTGTATCTGCACACAAATGTGGCTAGAGAAAAACCCGATCAGTAGATCTCGTTGCAGTGTCTTGTGCAAGATGGTACACTGCCTCAACGACGCCAAATGCTCAATGCACGTGAGTGTTCTTATTCTTCGACTCTTGTTAAATTTGTAACACCCACCAAGTTTTGCGACATGAATTGTGAACTATCTAAAGGGAAATGAGATATTTTACAATGTAACATAACACATCCCATTAATTACAATTCACCACGATCTTTTAGCTTTCCCAAGATAATAGATGATGGCAGACAATGTTATCACATTTTTGGGGATTATGTAGACATGATCAGATTGAAGACCTTGCTTGATGCTTAGAACATCGTGGTATCTACACCTGACAATGATCTGGCCATCAATAGAAAGTGTGACTCATCTGCAAGTAAAGCTCTTGAATCTGATCATTTGAGACAACTAAACATGTTGAAAGAACTCTGAATTACTCAGCTCAATTATGATCATACCAAAAACATGGACATAGGAACGTTGAGAGTGTGCAAGTGACTTTGATTGAAGATTTCATCGGAACTGCATTTGCACGTTATGTGTGAGAGGGATATGTGATATGGAGGGTGTTCGGAACTTGGATCGGGTCCAGTGATGATTATTCGGTATCCCTCCGTGCTCTCTTTACCGTGCTCTCTATAGAGGGTACTTCCAGGTACTTCCGACAGGCGGCGCACCTTATCTCAACAGCACACCAACACACTCATCGGTGATCTCGTAGGATTTTTGGAACTTGATACTTACGTCAGGACTTCAATGGTAGAATGGTATGGTGTCCCTGATGAGCGATCGAGGACCAGCTTATGCGCTATGCATAATGCGCTGTGTAATATGCGTTGGGCACTATGTACTGTGTGCTTATGTGCTATGCATTAAGCTTAACTAAGCCCCTCTCGCGCGGCTGCGTCCGCGCCCCTCGAAGAGGGGCTTACAACGGACTCGTACTTTTTGGCAGGAGAGCTCCAAGAATTAAGGTGCCTTAAGTAGTTTTTTGGACTTCTCCTCGAGCCCTCACCGTAGAATTTCTCAAGTTTCTCGTATGTTGTTCTTCACACTTTTGTACATGATCTGGTACCTCATAGTTTGTCTCACCTTGAGGGGAAGTGTTATAAATATGCGATGAAGATTTGGTAATATGTGTGCTTAAGTGCTTTCAAATTTCGTATCCAAGGCATATGAAGAAGGCTTAGGCCATTACAAGAGGACGTAAGGCCTTGTAAGGCCCATTCTTGACACAGCTCTCAAAGCATGCAGAGCTATCTGTTTCTCATGAAACTTGTGCCAGCAAATGTACAAAGGCATGAAGAAAAACATACCAGCAGCTCACAAATTTCTACGGTGAGGATTTGAGGAGAAGTCCAAAAAACAACATAAAGGGACTTAATTCTTGGAGCTCTCCTGCCGAAAAGTACGAGTCCGTTGTAAGCCCCTCTTCGAGGGGCGCGGACGCAGCCGCGCGAGAGGGGCTTAGTTAAGCTTAGCTATGCATTGTGCACACATATGTAGTTGTACTGATGTCGTCCGCGACTGATCAATTTCAGAATTGACCCGATTTTCAAATGTAATCATTGATCAACTCCTCAGACTCACCTCACCTCACAATCACCTCATCAACAATTGATCTCATATCAACATCATCAACAATCGATCTCATATCAGCATCACAGTATCTTTCAAGTCAACTCTTAGTGTCAAATTTTCGAGGATCTCAATTCGGTCAGAAATGAGAACCTTGTTAAATTGAGGATCCCAATTCGGTTAGAAATGGGAACCTCAGCAAATTTGGCATTTAGATCGATGTCCTACAAAATCCAATACAGCATTTTTTCAATACCAATACAAACAAACACCCCACCCGCTATTCATTTGCTCTCCATGCAAAAACCAGCCCATCACCTTTCACTCACGAGTCTGAACACCCCTCCTCACACCCTAACTTGCGCCGCAGCTCTTTCATCAATCTCTGTGCTTGAGCTTTAACCTAACCAGTGGTTGAAGAGGCCATTTGAAGATGAAAAAATTCTATTATCATTCTGATTCACTCGATTATTTCTGAAATCGACTCTTCAGAGAAGTAATCAATCAGAAAAAATACCACCTGTTCTCAAGTATGTATGTTTTATCGCACACATTTTGTTTGTTTTTGTTCTATAATATAATATTATCAGGCTGACCTCCATATGTTTCTTTTGATTGATAGAATGGATTCTACTGATTTTCCAACATGTGCCACCTGCACAGAGGAGTACCCTTTCATGGATACAATTAAAACTCCCATTTGTGGATTGTGCTTATACAACGATGCTCTTCAGGCTGCAGAAAATCCGAGCAGTGTCCCTCCACTCAAGTTCTGCAAGGATGGCTGTGGGAAAACTCTCCCACGGAATGCAACAGATATGTGTGGACCTTGCAAGCGAAAGTCAGGCCAATCAACTCAACAGCCCCCTCCCCTACCCAACACACCCCTTTGAGCTGAAGAGCTTAGCCCTGCCTCGATCAACGCTATCAGGGCCACAATCAACCTACCTCACCGTCTAGCTACCAACACAAGCCGATTTCAAACACCAGCTCAAATCCTCAGCAATCGGATTGTCCCCACCCCAAGCCCAGTCTCTCGACCTATTAAACGATCTGCACCAAATCCACCAAAGTCATCAGGATCAACTCCAACTCTACTGGAGCACGCTGAGGTTTACAGACATGGTGAAAGCACAGCAAAGAGAGTCCGTATGGATCGTATTGATGTGAAAAATGAGAAGAACACTCCTTGATCAACTGCCATAGGACAAACTACTAAGAAAAAAAACCCACCAGCAGGCCCTGTTAAGCATCGAGTTGTGGTCAAGCTTCGATACAACACTCAATGTGGCGCAAGAAGGCATGGAGTCCAGGACTATACTCATGATATCAACTTCTCAGATCATCGCTGGGAGTTTGAAATTGCTCAATCTGCAACCGAACACTTTCGCGAAAATTCAGTAGGGTTCTTTCAACCCTTGACCAAATCTCGCAAGACCAACCGACTTCTATATCCTGATCTCCCACCCTATGATAGCACCTTCTATTCCCTTGGTGTCAATAACGCAAAGCTTTTGGGAGATCACCTCAAGGACCAGATCATAACTTACGACACTCCACAGCCTGGTAAACGCAAACGAGGCCCACTAGTCATCACCCTTTCATTTGCGGCTGCAACCTACTTAGCTTCCATCTTGGCAACAAGTTCTCAATCCGATACAAATTCAGAAAGCGAGGAAAGCAAAAAAGGAGACCAAAGCAAAGAAGGTGAAGAAAGTGAGGAAAGCATGGAATTGGAAGAATATGTTGACTTTCCAAAACCGGTTCCAGCCATCAATCAGGTGGGATTTCAGGCTGCCAAAGGTACATTACTTTCTCTCACCATCAATATACCTTTACTGACACTGATAATACTTTGATGATCTTGTCAGATATCGATACACCATCTTTGTGGACAGCTGATCTCTCAAACTCTGTAAAACTTGCTATCAGACGTATATATCAACTTGCGAATCAAGGTATTGACCCTCTCAACATCTCTATAGAGTCGACTGTAGCAGCACATGCAACATATGATGCTTTGACTGCCAGTTTTCCTCAGGAATACGCAATTCCTCTCCCTGAAAATCATCCTGCCGGTCCAGATCAGACAATCACTTTGATTTCATGGAGTGACGCTCTACAACTGCGTTTGAAGATAGGTGAGAAGTGTTTCTTTTGTATTTCAGTTCATTAAGATAAAGGATTAACACTTCCCAACTATGTAGGACGACGTTTATCTTTGATGGAGCCTTCATGGATTCGAAGTTTTGGGGATGTCCTCCCTGAAGTTGAAGATTTTATTCGCGATGAGCAAAAACCATTACCTTGGTCAAACGGAGTTTTAATTTCACTTGTTGCTCAATCAGACAATTCAAGTCTTGATCCATCTCTCAAGGACCTCGTATTTGGCCGATGGTACGCAATGCAGGATATTGAAAAAGATTACTTGATTGGTAAGGGAACAAGGCGATATAGCTACAAGGGAACCTTGCTCATCGATGGAAAATCTCAAAGTGTGGTGGTAAAGGAGATCCTGAATGAAGAACATCAGGATGAGGAAGCTTACTTGACAGAATTAGCAGTGTATCATCTGACCTCTTGCCTACTTGAAAGATTCAAGATTGCAATGTTTTTCTCTACACATGTGACAAACGATCAAAAGTTGTTATTAAACACTCTACGTGTATGTGCTTTTCTCATTGGTGGTTCTTACTCCAGCTGATACATGTATCTTTGCAGGTTGTTTTTAATATGATTCTTCAGCCATCTGGGACGCATGCACAATATATCACTTATCTTATTGAAGAAGTATTGTATCATCCACTAGAAGTGATATGTACCACACAAGATTTCAGCCCTTCACAGCCGGAATCTATATCATCAGATTGTTTGAGCGCATTTGTGCATTTCACCTATGACTACTTCCGAGGTCAAGCACTGGTTTCAAACATCAAATTCAAAGATGGATTACTGACTGGAATGCGGATGATAGACCTCAGGTAAGTTTTTGATTTTTTTTGGTATATTCATTCACATAACAAACTTAGACATAAGAATGGTTATTTAGGCACAAGTGGTCATGGGATAACCCACGTCAAGATGGAATCGACGCATTTATCTCCAGTCATATCTGTGGGACTGCTTGCTTTGCACTGGATTTGAATCCAGCATCTTTCAAGTATGACAAGACACTCAAGCAGATTACATTGAAACATAACAATATTAACATTCAAAACAAAGAGTCTAGAAGTGGCACCTCTGAATTGGAAGAAGAATCAGGTGTGATTGATCATGTGGATGATGGTGAGAATTGAGTTGAAAATTATTCTTATGAAATAAATTTACCTCGACTCGTACATCCTAATATATATGCCTCATATATACCTTCATTCAAAGAATAAAAAACTCTGTGTAAATTTGGTCTCTTATGAATTTCATCATCATATAAAAACTTGTTGCTTGAGCCAAGAAATACATTCTGATTGATCAAAAATGTTGAGTTCAGGAGTTCAAAAATCAAGCAACGAACTATGCGAACTACAGAGAACAACAGAAAAACATTAGTTTAGCACATTTGGATGAGCTATATCAATCATAGGTGCTAATCTATCTCCATCCCCAATCTCTACCTGAGGGACAAAGTTTCTATGATGTTTATACATCAATCTTGCTTCATTTACATCCACATTGAGCCGCCTGAGAACAGCCAAAATAGCAGGAAAGACATGCCAGACAGTTTCAATTGAGATATAATCAGGTGGAATTTCTAAGCATCTAATTGCACTGGCAACTTGTTCTTGGAAGGCTTTTGGCGTGACTTGAAATAGTATATCTGAATCCGGGAAATGTTCCTGTCTGAGAGCTTGAATTGTTGATTTGGGCACTGGAATCAGGCCATCTATACCATTCAACCCTTCAGGCAAGTAGTAGACTACATTAGGAATTGTACCTGTTGGAAGAGCTGATTGCTTATTTTTTCGAGTCCGGGAAGTATTCTTTATTTGAGTGTAGTCATCCAAGAGTTTTTGTACTATTGGGATCCAAAGATACAGGAAGAGCATCCTAAAAATTGAATGCTTGGTAAGCAAAAAAACATCATGAAAGAAGGGGACAAACTTACTTCTGTAGAGGATCACATTGATCATAGATTCCCATATGTATAGCTGCCTCTATCTCATCATGAATCACAAAACCAATTGCTTTGCGTAGAAGTGACCAAAGACTTTCAATCTTCTGATTGCGTTGAGAGGTTGTATAGAGATGAGCTGACTCAGCTTCTTCAGGAGTAAAACTACCATAAATTTGAGCTAATGACATTTGAAATCCAGCCATCTTGATGGTCTCAGTTCCATGATCTGTGCAAGTCTTTTGAGGAATTCCTCCAAGTTTTTCAACAATATCCAGATAGTGATATCCAATTCTTCGTGGATCATTGTTATTAACACCCACATATAATCCCAAGACCTTTCTAGACCAAGCATCAATGAAACCATAAATTGTAATTCCAAAAGGCTTGAGTTTATCATGACCATCACTAGACCAGACATGATTTGGACCATCAACATGAAATACCCGCCTCTTCAATCGCCCTTGACGTCGTGCAGCAACACCCTCTGGGTCAATTTGTTGAAGTAAAGTTTGGACTGTGTTCCGGTTGACTCGAATATTATGTAATACAGCCAATGCGTTCTTCATGCGTCGTATCCCAGTATCACGATGTGAACCATGTATTATGAATTCCATTTGTTCAATCAGCAGCTCTGGGACTACTAGTCCAGTTTGGAGATCATCTTTCTTCCAGCTAAGTGACAAGTCTGGGGACATCTTGCGCACATCATACATATTGATCATAATACCTGTATCTCCCTTGATCTGATCAATGGCTTCTTTCCTTTGATAGCCACGTTTATTGAATTCTATGAGGAGTCCTTCTACTAGTGCTTTATCTTGAGGTGAAAATTTATTGTAGGCAGTACTGAGGCCAAACGTTTGAAGGCGGCGAGTAAGAGTCGTACGTGAGATTTTGATCCCCATGCCATCAAGATGTGAGAGTATCTCATCTCTTTGCATCGCAGCTGCAACACACTGGCGTATAGTGTGCTCTTCAATCTCTTGATGATACACAGGATTGTCGTTGTCTTCAGATTCACAATCAGAGTAATTTTGAGCGATATTTTGATGCTGCATTTTGGAAATGGAATTTTTAATCGGTGAAGGTAATTTTCAATCGGTGAAGGAGAAGAATACAAGATTGACAAATTTGAGCAAAACAAGACAATGACCGATGAAAAATATCGAGAAAATCTCGGTCAGGCCTCGTTTTCCACCGAGTTGGATACAACTTATATAACATGTTTGATGAGATAAAGAAAATTCAGGATGGTGGTTGTGCTGAGGAGTCGATCGATGAAATCAAAATTCCGGTCAATTCTAAAATTGACCGGTTGCGATTTTGGCACAGTACAAGTTCAACGCATAGTGCATGTAGCGCATAGCGCATAGTACACACACGCATAACGCATAACGCATAAGGTGGTCCTCGGTCGCTCATCAGGGACACCATACTATGGCGAGTTCAACAAACATCATCTGACAGTGAGCTTCTCCAACCGATCTGATCTCTCATCGATTTGCATATCAATTGGATGATGGAAATGAAAAATGTATATAGGGAAGCAAACAAAATATGGCCCGATTGGGACATCGATCCGGCACAGCGAATTTCATCTGACAGGGTTTTACCTGTTTTACAAATTTTTCCATCCAGACCCTTGACTTCGCAGCTCCTTGACTTCTCGGCTCCTTGACTCCTCAGCTCCTCCTGGTGACTGTACTAATCCGTGCTTGTGTACCCAGCTATATAAGCATCATAGCATGCAGACCGGCCTATGATTCCGCAATTCGAACTGCTGGGCAAACAAACCGACTCACATCAATCATCTCTCCCTCTGGACGAACTCATCCTTCCTCGAATTCATACCTCTTCCCAAAAGGCTACGCGACCCCATCTACACCATGCCGCAACCTTCATGGTACTATTCCAAGTCAAATCCGACTCAACCCATCAAGGTTGGTGTCGTCGGCAGTGGGTAAGTAGCTCAGTCATCTCTTCAGAAAATCCTCAAGTAAGCAGCTGATTCTAGCAACGTACCAACGTCCACCAGGTTAGCCGGTCTCTTGACTGCCTATTCTATAAGCACACTCCAAGCAAACATGATGTTCAAATCACGCGACAGGACGCCCATCATGCTACCCCGACTGGAAGTCCATCTGTTTGAGAGTTCGCCAAAGCTTGGGCTCAGTCAAGCGTCCATTCAAGTTTCTGTTTCAGATGATGACAAGCTCCGAGAAGAAGATGGTATCTTAGAGCACCGCGCATCAGCATCCGACCGTCGGTTCTGGAACATCGATTCACCCATGCGTGCCATTCAAAGTGGTGTGTTGATATTTTTTAATATCTCTGGTGGTGCTCGACCCATCGCGTTTACGAAAACCTTACTGACAGCGTTTTATGACTTTGAAAGGATATTATACGCACCTCACTCAACTATACAAGTTTCTTGGGATATCACTTACAAAAACCGATTTCAGCTACTCTTTTTATGAGCAATACTTTTCACGTGAAGCAGCAACTTCTCGAGCAAAGTTGTTGTACGAGGGGACAGATTCGTTCCATATTGGACATATCAGCAAGCCGTCATATATCACCACGTGGTTCTCCCTCGACGGGATCTCGAACCTATACTCCGCCCTCTATATAGGCGTGGCCTATGTTCTCCTTCTCATAATTTCCGCTCTCTCCTATCATGCTCGCAATAAGCCGTCGTACAACCGGGACGGCACCTCGTTGGTTCCCTTCTTGTTCTCATATACCCTATATGTCCTGGGAGTGCAATGTGGTTTGGGCTCAGAGGCCTTCAAGTACCTCAGTGTGCGCGATTGGACCAATCGGTCCACCTTACCTGTTGGATCAAAGTGGTCTTTGCGTCAAACGCTGAAGCGCCGAGTTTTAGAGCCTTTATTCTGCTCAATCTGTTCATGCTCAATTGGAGAGCTTGATGATTATCCAGTCGTAGATATTTTTGGTAATACCTGAGCGCGGGCTCTTCAAGTTTTTGGTATCCCACTAACGAGTTATAATTGACTTTTTTGATTTATTTGCAGATTTTATGTTTCTCACTTTCGGCCACTCGTATTACGCTTGCTCACAGGGGGTCAAAACCGTTACAAAAATCTTAACACACTCTCTAGAACCTGAAAACATTCATCTGGGCATGGACGGCACAATCACCAATATCGTACCAATTTCCATCAACCAACCACAGATTCAGGTAGTAACACGAAGTCAAAAGCAACATGCATTCGATCACCTCATCTTCGCCACTCAAGCTGATCAACTCAAGACTCTCTTGTCTAATATGTGTGAAACACATCCGCCTGAGAACCTCGTTGAAGAACATGAGCGAATTGAGCTCTTGAGCAAATTCAAATATTGCAAAACTCTCGTCGTCAATCACGTGGACCCAAGTGTACTTCCTGCAGACCCTCGAGACTGGCGTGACTTGAACTTCACCACCTCCTCTCGCAACAAGGATGGGATCTACGATGGGAATCAATTGATAGATGCAACTGAGAGTGCTGTGAAGTCCCAAAGCTTGAGCATAGAGGGTGAAAGGGGCTGCTCTCCCGCTGCGGGCTCGTCCGAATCCTTGGCTTCCTCAACCTCAGTCGATTCGGCGAAGCGAACTTTAACCTGTCATAAAGATCACAAATCCAAATGCTCGACCCCTCACGCCGTGTTTGATGATCAGGCCTACTGGATGTCAACTCATATCATCCATCGTTCACCGACTCATCTCCTCTTACAGACAACCAACCCAACGTCACCCATATCGCAGGCTAGTACCATCAATAGGATCTGGTTCAACCGTGTTCTTGTGGACGCTGATAGTCGAAAGGCTTATCATCAACTTAAAAACGGTCCGGCACTCGGTCTCCATAACATTTGGTTCACTGGCAGTTGGTTTTCTGAAGGTATACCACTCCTGGAAGGATGTGTATCTAGCTCAGAACTGGTAGTGAAGCGCTTCGTCAAACACCTCATCCAAGACCTACCTGATCAGCTGGAAATGAAATTTGTGTGGGAAGATTCAACATAATCTTTAACACATTCTACCTGGCGTTTGACAGCTTATTCACCTATTTTGGTTGCTCTTGGGTATCTGATCATCGAATTTTTCTCTACAATTTTTTGGGCTCGCTGTGAATTGTATTTAGGTTATATCCAAGTGTCTTCTTGCATCTCAATATCAAGCATAGTAATAAGCATCACTGGAATTTCAAGCTTTTTTTGCTCTATTGCCAAGATCTTGGCTAGGTTTGGCCGATCGCAAGCCTGATGCGCAGCCTCCATCTTCCCGTATTTCGTACAACAGCACTGATGTATATATATGGATCAAGCTCGCGATCGTGAAGCCCGTCTGAGGCACAAAAGGTAAAGCCGCATCAAGGATCTGGTCTTCGATTGACTGAACGTAGGCAACAGCACGGTTTTTCTCTAGCGTTGTAGATAGACTTCGCTTGAGGGGGATGGAAGACTTGAGCCCAAAAGCAACATGACAAAATGAAGCTGGAGTTGTCCTATTACGATGTTGTGTAAAGCCTGATTATTGAGCGCGTTGTAGCTACAGAGCAATGCAGACACAACTCGCTGTCGGCCACAAAAGATATCATCGCAGTTTGCAATGTCAACGCATGCGACCCAGTTGACTCTAGCCGCCGCGATGAAGCTTTGGTATAGGACTGCATGCCTTCTCGAAGCGCTTCAACTTTGAAGTGCATGCTGAGTGCGTCTTTGAAGTCTCGCACCGCGTGGTGTAAGCCTTCAAGTCGCTTGTCCTTTTCAATATCGGACACAAGGCTATTCGCTATCCACTTTTTATTCCATCGATCCATATTCCCTGTGATCTGAAATCAGACCTTACAATGGTTCGATCAATCGGCTTGCTATCGCATTCAACGAATCAGCTTCGTAATAGGACAACTCCAGCTTCATTTTGTCATGTTGCTTTTGGGCTCAAGTCTTCCATCCCCCTCAAGCGAAGTCTATCTACAACGCTAGAGAAAAACCGTGCTGTTGCCTACGTTCAGTCAATCGAAGACCAGATCCTTGATGCGGCTTTACCTTTTGTGCCTCAGACGGGCTTCACGATCGCGAGCTTGATGGCGGGCATCCACTCCACTCCGACGCTAGCTCAACTGTCCATTCAACCCCACACCCTTACTGGCATTTTCCCGGGTGGCACTAAACTTGTTAAGCAGCGATCAAGTGAGCCGATCGGACCTATCAAGGCTTTAGCGAGTCGTTGGCTCGAACAAGGAAATGTCCTCATGAAGCAAACACTGTTAGACAAATGCATCACCTTGGAGAAACATGGAATCGAAGGCGTCAGGATTGCGTTTGAATCGCGCCTCAAGTACAATCACACTGTCTCTCGCGACGATTTGTTACAGGTTAGGATTCAGTTGCACTCGCTTTCATATCATGAATCCATACCCCGGCTCTGTGGTGACCACTGATGACGTGTGAATGTTATGTCATCGTATGGCTGCTGGAATCAGTGTTTACTGTTGACGGTGACACCGGCTGAGCCGTTCTTCGGCATTCCTTTACCATTCGAACCGCCCCATATCCTCCCATACGGTTCGCATGCATTGGACGTGTCTGCAGCAGCCTTGAGTGGCTTGAAGGACTATTCTCTCTCTCGAGAATGGATGCTACGCCGGATCAGGATGGCCGGTGTTTATAGTGTCATTGGTGAGTATCAGTCTAGCACCAAGGCCTGGCGCATACCATTCAGACTCACAATGTTTTGTGTCTTGGTATTTATGGCTATCATTATGTGTCGAGTAGAGCTCAGCACACTTATGAATGAGGCATCCGAGCCCACATGGATTGTAGATGATCGCCTGAGGTCGCTTCTGGCTGCCTCCGAATCAGCCTCCATGGGCATGGCAGATACGGTCGAGTTCATCAACTATGTGTTTCGATCGAGTCGAGCCATCGCTAATAGCATGGGGATCCTTTGATCATGGACTCTCAGTGTCCTCCAGCCCACCGGGACTGTATCTTCAAATCTTCCTTGTACCACAAAATGTCTATACAGATGCGCAATTTTTCTGAATTGTAAATTACACTACACCTCATTTATTCAGTTTAGCTCAGCTTTCAAGGGACTAGAGAACACGCGGGCATGCCCGCAACAGGTAAAATTTCTATAAACCTAATTACTTAAATCAAGAACTTTTATATCAATTACTACCGGTTCTTCACTCTGTCAACATCTATCATTTGTGCAAACCTCAATTTGGTTGCCAGGTCCGCTTTGTTCCCCAAATTGTGTTGAAGCACAAACAGCAGGTAATACAAAACAATGTACCATCCCACAGCATCAATTAGACTCAGAGGAAACAAAGTAGCAACTGGGCGCCAACGCAGTGGGTTTGTTGGGAAGAACTAAAGCATGAAGGAATAGACATGCTGATTACAAAAAACCTAGGCCAGAGTCCAATTAAGGTAACTTCTTGGTCTTCTTGATGGTTTTACCAATTGGCCCTTCCACATCCTCAACTGGTCATTGATTCTTCACAGCGTCTATGACAGTCTTTGACTTCTTGAAATTACATAATAGGGAACCAATTGGCCTCCCAATGTGTGTTACGCCACATCACCAAACATACAACTTGCCCCATCCCTGACTGGCAGATGTCATGGTGGTATCTTTGGCCACAACTGCTGAAGACAAAACTTCCTTGACCTCACAACCATTAGTTGAATTGATACCTGCAACCTCACAACCACAACAAAAACCACCACATATGAAAGGTGACCATGTTTGCCTCAAAGGATCTCCAACAAAAAGAGCAATATTAAATATTTGTTTGACACAGATAATGACATGTACAGTCCCCTGCCAAAATTATACGTAATTTCAAATTTTGCACCCTACCTCCACGTCACTACATATACAAAAGAAATAAAGCACACAACCCAAAGCACTACATAAAGCAAAAAAGTGTCCCGATTGAGTCTATGGCTTGCAGCTACATACACCAGCCTGAATGAAAAACATTGATAAACTGTAAACTCACCGGGTATGAAAGGGAGGTCTCACCAATGAGTTGGGCCGCCTTTGTTTTTAATGACTTCATTGATTCGCTTGGGCATAGATGCCACCAAAGATTTTAGTGTTGTGTTAGGGATGGCCCACCATTCCTTGATGATGGCTGAGATCATTTCTTCGCGTGATCGAGGCTTTTTCTTCTTGGAAACTTTGTCTTTGAGGATCTTCCAGAGATTTTCAATTGGGTTGAGATCAGGACTATTAGCTGGTCAGTCGAGCTTGAGCAAAGAGTGTTGGTCACACCAATTGTTTGCCTTTTTACTCCGAAGACTAATTCAACATAGTCCAATGAAAGAGTATGACCGGGAGGCATCACAATGATAGGAAGTCAAAAATTTGCAGTGAATGCACTCCATATCATCACGGATGTTCAACCGCTTCAAAAAGTGGGGACCAGGCAGTCAACGAGGTACTTTTCATATGGCATTCTCCAGACTAAAACTTGTCTGGAGTTCTTCCCAATTTTGAAGTAGCATTTGTCTGTTCAAATTACCCTACTCCAGTCTTCAACAGTGAAGTGTTTGTACTTTTTAGCAAATTCTAGACGTCTCTGTTTGTGTATGTCATTGAGAGCTGGCTTCTTTACTGCTACACATGCACACATACCCAATTTGTGGATCTCCCTCTGAACAGTTTGTGAGCTGACTTTGGTAGGAATTAGTTCAGTGATTTCCAATACCGTAGCCCTTCTATTTTTCTTGAGGATTTGTTTCAGACATCGTTCATCGCGTTTGGTGAATTTTTGAGGTCGTCCGGCGTGGTTTTCACTAGTTATGGTGCCAGTACTCTTAAACTTAGATATCATGGTATATACAGTCGATGGTGGGTAGCCTACTTTGGTTGCAATTTCTATGCCTCGGAGACCTCCTTCATGCATTCCGATAATCCTAGCCTTGTCTTCGGATGTCAAAGATCGAGTCTTCATGTTGTTTTGGAGAGATGAGGTGTGGTGGTTGAGAGAAACAGTGGTGCAAGAACAGCAGTTCTCTGAGCTCTGGTACAGTCGTTCTCAGAAATGTTGGAAAAATGCAAAATCTTGAGCTGAGCTCGGGGTCCGTGCGCTGAGCAGTGACACGCAGATACAAACACTGACAAAAACTTTGATTTTGACAGGTATCTCAAGATGAAAATTTGTTTACTTTCCATCATACCTCGATGACCACACACCTATCTTGCCAATGGCCAGGCTAACGGACCGATCTCTTCAGAAAAATGGTGAAAACATATGATTTCATGGTTAAGGGATTGTAACACGAGTTGAGGATCAGAGGAAGGATGGCATGGAGAGGACACAAGGGAGTTGAGGTTGGTGAAAGGGACACTGATCTCCACTTGACAGCTGCCATGACTTTTCCATGACACATGTCATGAAAAAGTCACCTCCTCGGGACCACGACCTCAGCTCAAGATGTTGGATTTTTCCAACATTTCTGAGAACGACTGTAGAAATACCTTAAATTTTACGTAAAATTTTGGCAGGGGACTGTACACTGTTGCAATAGGATACTATTATACAGGTTTTGCAGAAATCTACTATTTGATCATCATTTTATAAAATCGTAAATCAAAGAAAAAAAGAAAGAAACAATGTTGCATAAACAAATCTTGACTCTATTACAAGATATCATGTAATTCAACATATAGAAGATTCTACCTCATCAAAAACAAATCATTCAAAATGAAAGGGTTGAAAAAAGTTTCAATGTTCAAAAAAACCCTGCTCAATCATATACACGGCAACCACAAAGTAAAAAGTGTATAACAATAATCACCTTGTACTTATTCCCTGATCTGTTCATTTAACATCATTTGTTACATTTTCTTTTGAACTGATGGCAATTTCACTCCAAGAGGGAAACATCATAGTCAAGAAGATGTTTATAAGTAGATGAAACTTGTGTATGTTCTTTTAATTAACTGGGCATCAAAGAAAACAAAGGATTCATGTATGTATAAGCTACATGCAAGACTCGAATTTGAGGATATGAATGTAATGGGTGGAATGAGTTCAAACTAAAATGGTGGGGTAATCAAGACAATGATTGAGTGTGGAAGGGTTTGTAAGAATCCCAATGCAAGAAAAAAGGAAGCAATTTATACTTTGAAAACAAAAAGTCAACTCATTTGAAAAGCACCAATCATCAAATACTAAAAGTCAAAGACCTGTAAGACAACTCAGAGAGGCATGAAACAAAGTGTTTGTGGTAAGCATGATACCACAAGTTCAAAAGTGAAGCATTTTTTTGACAAAAATTTTGGAAAGAATCATATGAAATATTGAACACATGGTGGGGACATCTCTGATTTGAAGAAATGAGGGAGTTGATTAAAGCCAAAGAGAAATGAACAGCAGCGGTATTCAAAGAGCACATATGAGAAGCATACTACAGGAGTCAATTGTAGAAAGACTACTGGGTGCCCTTCAATTGTTCATCAAAATGGTGAAAAGATAAAGAGCAAACAAAGTGGAATGTGTAAACAAATAAGAAAAATTTGAAAAGCCAAGACCTCCAAAGAAGGTGGAAAAGAAAGTCAAGATAGAACCACAACAAAAATCTGAAAAGGAAAATCTGAAAAGCAGGAAAAAAGACACAAAATGTTTTTGACTGGAGAAGAACAGGGTTGTACCAAACTCATGCAAGTCTGTTCTACACTTTTATATATTAGATATTTGTAGGGTTCAAGGCTTTGATTTGATCATCCTTGTCCGTTGTATCCCCTTATAATATTGATCAACACCATCTTGTGATTGCAGTAATTTGTGTGCCTTGTAACATAGGGTAGTCTGGACAGCTTTGAGTCTCCCAAAGTATATATAGCAATAACAAAGACCAAGTACTTACCTTCACGTATGTCTCTGGGCCTGGGGTCAGTGTGGATTAGGTAATTGTTCTATGACATAATGTGAACAAATGACAAGTCTTATTGGTGTTGATGTGGACATTTTCAGTGGATAGATGAGGCAGTCTCCAAGGGCAATCATTTACAAAATTACATATGCACCATGACTCTCTTTGCTTCCTCATTGTGCTACTTGATAGCAGCTGCATGTTCCGTGCACAAGGATCTGATTGATTATCACTCAGCTCACTGCAAGTCAAACATTCATCCTTGGGTCAAGTGTGAAATGTAGAGCAATAGCAGCTTTCCTCATAGGCCTTTACACAAAGTTCAACACTTAGACAAAGTCGGAAATTTCACAATGTCTTGTCCTTCAACCATGACTGGGTCTTGACTACCTCATGTCAAGGTTCAGAGTTTTTCAAGTTTCTATTGCTACAATGAAGATCTTGATAAATGGGTCATCATCCTTCTGGAGACGACTACTTATGACAAACAAATGTTGTGGACTTCTTCCTACCACAAAATTCATCCTGGCCATCCTACTTCTTATCCCTTCCCTACTGTCTTTCGCATTTTACAAAGTTCATGGTACTGAAACCCCCTCACCCGATTGGGCTTACAATTGAAGGATGTGAGGTAAGAGTCAAACTTTACAAAGCAATTTTGACCAACATAGAGGTGCCAGTTGTTGACAATCTCTCTTACATCTGCTGTACAAAGTTTCAATTTGGAGAAGAGAAGTTCTGTGATCTCAGGATTTGTAGCACACCTGTTGCATACCACATCATTGTTTTGGCACACATATCAACTTTTTGTTGAATCATAGTTTATCACATCTGCAAGCTGACTGAACTCACTGATTTTAGTAAGCTGCCTAACAATGCTCCCCCTTCACATTTAGTGGATGCTTCAAGGTAAGGCACCTTATGTTGCACACATGAATTCAACTCCTTATGGCACATCCCTTGGATTATCTCAATGACGTTCAACTGATCCCTGATGATTGATTTGTAAATTTTTAGTTTATCACATGAAGGTACCAAAATATTCAAAAATCTTATCCCACCAGGCATAGCTCTGGCTTTTATTTCAGGAAAGATTAGAAATGGACAATTGTGGGGATTTGCAAATAGGAACAAGTGCATCACTTTCTGGAGATGTTTCAACTTTCATGCACAACTGCTGACAAGAACCCCACATTATCATCATAAATTTCTAGCTTTTTTCAAACTGATCCAACTAAGTCTGATCCGCCTGTGACCTCCTCACCCAAAAAATAGAAAGGTATCCTCAAAGAGCTCTTCAAAAACCAAGGACTGAACCAACAAAACAATGTGAGGTGGCATATGTGACACTGGTATTGCATGGTACTTTTTGACCACTTGCAAGTTGTATTGTTGAAAGTGATGATCACTTGTGAGGAAGCCAAAACTCCTTTTGTTACTTACTACCAAGCGGAACTTCTACAAGACAATCAACCTTAACATCCACAAGCAAGATCCAAATACAGTATAACATGATTGACTAAACAGAGTCAACCTTTTGGCAAAGTCATTCAAAAGACTGTCTGTCTGTCAGGCTTATCACAGGCTATCTGTCAATATTTTACTCTCCATCTGTGGGCTAATGAATCATATACACAGTGCTCTACTAGAATCCTTCCACATAATCTGAAAAATATCTTTGTGCACATCCGTGATCATCCCCACATCAGGGTACAAGACCAATTGAGTCTTTCTCCAAAAGTTCCACCTGGCCTGCAATCAATTTCTCTTATTCCAGACTCTTGTTCCACTCATCTCATCAATTGAAGCCATAGACTATGCCTTGACTCTTTTTCCTCCATGGCTCTTAGCTCATCCCAAAGACAAAAGTACCAGGGCACACTTATTTGCTCAACTGAACTCTAATGAGTACCCCTGAGTACCCACCAGAACTATGAAGGACTCCGTGAGATTAGAAATGGTGGATATGAGGATACCAATCCTGTACGGCACTGAGAAGGTAAGCTGCTTTTGGTCAAGCTCGTGTGCCATCGAGGCCCAAATATTTTGCCCATGAAAACAAGTTAAACGGTGACAAAAGTAAGCTGTATTTCTATGAGCCAGTACATTTGGTTTAGCTCTTGAGTTCCAAGGCATCTTTGGAAACCATACATGAAAGATCTAAGTTGATTATTTTGGCTTTGGATCAATTCCCAGGATGATGGGCGGTTCTTGATGTGCTGCTGTGTCTTTGCCTGTGGAAAGTTGATATCTTGAATGAAAAAGGTATGTAACTACACTAGGGGTACACAAACATCTCAACCCGACCTAATAAAACCCATGGCAACCCGATTGATTTTTGGATTTTTTAGCGCCAAAAACTCAAAATCAATCGGGTTGGCACGGGTTTTTTGGATGGGTTTTTAAGGTCGGGTTGAGATGTTTGTGTACCCCTACTTTGTGTTTACATGTGGACTAATTAATTTAAGTTCTGCTTGACGGTCAGTCCAGAGTCATACCGATTGCCCCAATTTCTTAATTAACAACAACGAAAGAAGATCAACACCACAAAGTCCTGCTCCTACATTGAACAAACCGCAGTCTTTCGAAAGAGCTTACAGAAGACGAACTCTATCTCGAAATCTCAGGCCACTTGTTCCGACTAGTGCCGACCTCGCCTCACTGATAACACTCGGGAGATCTGCCACTCTGCGGCTTGGCCACTAGCGTCAACAAGCGTGGGACTTCTTTAAGGTTTCTTCGACTCCGCAACCGTTTTTTTCGACCAATCTGTATTATACTTTCCAGCAATTTGCCCCTACATATTTGCCCCCGTCAATATGCCTGTACCTACAACCCCGGTCTACTCACATCGCAATACGACACAACTGGCGGACATCAACGCATCTCCCAACGAGGCTCCACCCAGCAATTCACTCTGCTCGACACCCGTTGAATCGATCTGCTCTCTTCACGAACAGGGCTCTGCGGAATTGATACAAGCTCGTGTAACAATGATCAATAAATCGAGAACCTCCCTCAGCATCCCCGAAGGCGGGCTCGTGACTAATGCCCGTCGGTTTAGTCTCATGCCTTCTCCTACCTTGGATCAGGTGAAGCCTTGATTGGTCTCCGTGCTTGGGACCTTCTCTGACTCATCTTTGGACTCTATCTCACCACAGCCCCCGCTCAATCGACCCACACTGGACACAGGAGAACATAATGCGAAGCCTGTAAATCAACAAAGTGTTCAAAGCGATACTGAGAGTGAGACAGATCCTAATTTTCACGTATGAAGACCAATTTCGCTTTCCGGAATCGCATGCCTCACTTTCAACTCTGACGTCTGTGACCTCAAATGGCTTTCCATTCCACCATGTTCACAGAGCTCATCGACCCCTAGCGAACGACACGCAAGATATTCGATTGGCCAGCACCTGTCCTCACTGCAGCTTGACGAGGCTAGAACGCAACAAGCAATCAAATGGATGCTAGTGCGTTGATTAGCTTATGAATACAAGCTCTTGTCGGTTATCGTGTTCGAGAGCGCTCAATTTAAACATGAAATGCTGTAGGCTCCGAAAGAACAACAAGGGTTGCTGAACTACGGACTTGGCTTACGATTAGAACAAATGATTTCCAGTCCGTCACGATCAACTGAGAGTACTTACAGTGTTCCAGTTGAACTCTCGGTCAGCCTGAACTGAATGAATTCTACGCATTTTCCATCAGGAAAGCTGACCGTGGTCACCTTTTAGCATCGCATTCAACGCTTATTGCACATCATCATCCTCAATCCTCGCTTGTCTGATTATGATGGGGCTGTAATACAATCCGTGTTGGTGCGTCTCTTTTTAGCAGTACCGAAATCTGTACAACAGCGTACTATTAGCTTTGGAAGCGACATTGAGTTGATAGGTTATGTGCGTGATCAGCGCAGCATTCCAATTGGGGAAGCCAAGGACGAGCTGCCCGTTGAATTTGAAACTCATCTGATAATACAGCGAAAGGTAGAAAGTGTGATCAAGTACCACCTGGAGTTCATTCGACAAGATATTTGTCGCATGGTATGTCTTCACAAGATACTAACTCTATGCATCACTCAAGTGATCATTCATTCCTTATACTTTGCTGCATTTTCATGTATGTGGTATGCGCTGTCACCGTCAGTTGAGTCAAGCTAAATCAGAGGGATGGTCAACGCCCAAAGTTTGTCGGAAACTATCGAAATTGGTGCGGGAAGAAGCTCTGCAGCACACTCAAGAATTTTGGGTCCGATGGGCGTTCTTAGTTCAGTATACTTTTGGACTTTGAAATCATCGCGAGTGATCTGACTAGGATTTCGTGCTTGTTTTGACCGGAAAACAGCGTTACATGTTCGAACATTCACTGCACTTTTGGACAGATGTGACTGCGAAGTTGGCCGAGCGGCAAAAAAAGTTTCAAGATCAGAATGTGACATTTATTGACCAGATCAAGTAAGTCTCTTCTGCAGAGTTCTTCCTCCGCCCCGCATCCTGACCCATGAAGTTGCACGATAGTTTTTATCTTACGACTTATTATAAGCGCGACCAAAAGACTTATCCGCACGAGAAACCTCTCTCTCATCTGCTCGTCCCCTGGGAGACGCTATCAGGTTTACAGGCTGATCTATGGAATATGACAATAGTCATCTGATCTTGATCCGTCTTGAATTCTTCCTTGTACACCAATCTTTCTTTTGGAGATCATTACTACCTTGCCATCGAACCATTAAGTGGCATGGTTTCCACATATCAGGCACTCACAACCCACCTCTTCCTTTTTCCTCATTCAAATTCAGTTAAATATGTTTTCAGTTTTGTTACCAGACCATGACTCTGCTTCTCCTTGCCATGCACATGAAATATCCTTACACTACTTCAAATAAAGTGAATTTTGTTTACGTTTACTCATTTTCATCCCTGTGATACCCCATGCACGTAAGCAAAATTCTGGGAGACACTCAACCCGTGGAAAGACATTGATCGGACATGACACAAAGGGTTTTTTTGGTTGGCCCTCTGGCGCCACGGTCGCTGCGAAGTCTCGTGAGCTTCATCCAAGGAATGGTTTAAAAGGAGGTATAGCCATATCATACAAAAGAACCTTTCAGGGTGATGCTGTCTTTGACTCATTCAAGTCGATGTCCAGTCCAGCAAGCCTCATCTTGACTGCAATTTCCAACAAGTAGTCAAGACATTCCGCTTGACACTTAGCTTGTTCCCAGTCTGTTATGAATGAACCCAGGTCAGTTCAAGCTCTTTGAATGATACGACCTTACGGAGGAATAATGCCCCGGAATTAGTGATCATCGACAATAGAAATAGACGACACCTTTTCCCCAAGAGTATGTGCCGTGTCTTCGAACCAAGACCGCCGGACTTTAATAAAGCCACCAAATCTCACCATCAGCTGTGAATGGGCTGAGAATGGAGATAACATTAAGCAACCGAAACTTACGCGTCCGGATATTCGCGCATAGCCTGATCAAAATGATGATGAGAACGATGGCGATTCATTATCTATTCTCAAACGCGCCGTGATCAGAATAAAGGGTGCCTACTTGCTCCATGCCTTCTCGAAGGTCTTCTTCGTCTGGCGTGTTTTCGATGATCGGGATCACCAAAGTATCGAGGTAGCTCATGGCTTTGTCAGTGCTGGCATTGTAAAATCATGAGGAACGCACAAGATCCTGTTAGCATTATGTCTATTCCGAGTCGGAGATAGGTGAGAAATCAACCCTTTGAGCCTCATGCCTTTGATCATCTCCAAATGGCTGCAACGGAATTCTTTTCCAGGCCAAAGAAGAGTAGCCATGACAGCGTGCTGGCTATGGGTATGAATACAGGCACCGGCGTTTCTTAGGTCATAGCTGAGTGGTTAAAGAGTGTGACTCAGTTGCTTGCTACTGAAAGACAGTCAAAATTAGAAATGGAAGAACACACGCATTGTAGAAAAGTGGCGTGCATGCGGATTGCTTCAAAGGTTTCAAAGGCCTTCTGAGTTGGGTTCGGTTTTGCCTATCCAGGACAAATATATCATGGGGTTGGATGCGTTCCTTTTGCACACCCGATGGAGCGATAAAAACATGATTCCTGTGTATCAGGTTTTGTGAATGAGAAGAGCGTTGAGCGACCTAAAGGAATACGATCAGAGAGATAGATGTGGACACGAGACTATGTCCATATATACAAGTGACCAGGTGAAAAACTCTCGATGAAATTACTCAACTCATGCCTTATCGAGATTCCGCCACCAGTACCAGTCACCCAACCAAGCGAGTAAAAGTTTCGGCAAAGTTCACAGATCAAGTTGGCAGGGTGGAGAGGATCCTGAGCCGTGAACAAAGAAAAACAGATGATGTGATCAACATCTAGAGGGGTTCAAGTTTACCGACATCCAAGTCCTGATATCAACACCCCCTCAATCGGAGGAGTTTCTGACTTACCGTCGATATGACCAATTCGTCAGATGTGGAGACATCGCTTTGACAAGCTTGGGGTTCCGGTGCGGCAGACATCTCCTAATAGATTAAAAATATGGTTCTGGCTGAGAAGAAATTTGCAGAGCCAAGAAGCCAAAGGTTCCCGAATACCTTACCACCAACATCACAACTGAAACAGTGGTTGGATGTGAGGAGTGGCTTTGACCCGGCCTCGGAGAAGCGAGGTCGGACCGCTATCCGGCTGTGTGGCAAGCTGGGAAAATGTGGGAGACTTGCTTCCTTGAAGGGTCTAAGTCCCTCGCCAGAGGCTTGAGCGAGGGATTTACCTCATCAACAAGAATCTTGGCCTGAGCAGTGAGCTGTATGGAGCTCGATATTGCTACATTGCATTCTTTGTTTTGTGGCTATATAAACAATCCTCAATGAAACAGAAAAGGTGAAAGAAAAGGTCATTGTGAAGAGTGCATTACACGTGCTAGCGCTTGAAGCTCTCCCATATGTCTTTGGGAAGTTCTACTCTTGGGTGATCCATGGTTGGAGTTTTTCACTGGTACCTGAGAAATACAGGCTCCAAACTGGCTCACTGCTCAGTAAGAGGTGAGTAAGTCCAATCACAGATCACCAAGAAGCTGAAAAGAGACTTAGCCTAGAAATAGTGACTTTCACCAAGGGTTTGTGTTGCAAAACAATTTTGAAACAAACAAAAATACATATTCATGAATGCTCAATCCTGGCCAAGTCAAGATAAATACATGCAAGTCAATGGAGTCTGAGAGGTTCAACTGTTGAGACAGAACTGGGACTTGTGAAAGCTGTTGGGCTTGGTCATTGAAAGTAAAGCAGTACCTGGGGCAATCAGGTAAATGGCGAGCAAACAGCACAAGTCACAATAAGCTTTGGGGAGCTAGCAAAAAGACAAATCTGTGTGTAACACAACAGGGATTACAGGCAAAGATGATTGATGAGGATGTAAGTAAATATAAAACACTATTGAAAAGAACTGCTGTAAATGAACTAATTCAAGTCAGGTTTGATAATAGTAAAAGGAGTAGTAAGGAGAGACTTACAGATTTATTCCAACGAGGAGAATAGTCTGGGTGAAACAACAATAGACTATTTATATTCTTAGATCCGTATTCACCCCCCCGGATTCCATGTACCCTGTTCAACCGCAGGATTTTGGGAATGTGGGTTATTGAGCTCCAAGACCTCTCACCAAAGTGCAGCCAAGGGTAGCAATGATGGAGAGGGATCCATCCCCTATCTTCTGTGTCTCACTTTACACCTTTTTTTCCCACCTACAATCAATGGTCCTGTTTTCAAGAAGAATTTTCCAGCACATTTACTTTTCACATTGTTTCATTGAAGTTCTTTTCACTGGGCACCTTTTAAAACCTCATCCTACGTTTTCAGGCTATCATATTAAAAAAACCTGCTGTCCTTTTCCAAAGCAACTTTTGAAGAGAAAGCATACAACAGCAACGCCCGAACCAATCCAACACAAAAGTCGGTATTGTATTGGTATTGTATTGCCAATCCAACATCAAAAGTCGGATTTCTCCATATTGCTTCACCTGACCCGACATGAGAAGTCCCCTTTTTTCATATTGGGTATTGGCAACGCAATACAGGATGGAGGCAATTTGGCTTTTTCCTACTTGAAAAGCCTTGCAACCAATTTTTAAGTACGGTATTGGCTCGTATTGCTTCAGCGACACGATATGGCCGACCAAATTTTTGGATTTTTTTTTGTCCTCATATTGTATCAGGTATTGGTCTGAATATATGGGTTGGCCAATACGACATGGAAACCCTCCGAAAAGTCGTATCACGTCGGATTGGTTTGGGCGTTGACAACAGCACATTTACTTTCCACCAGTGCACAAAACTGCTTTTCACTGTCCACATTTCAACCTCTCATCTTACGGCCACAACCTTCCACATGATCAATAAATCTGTCCATTTGCCCCATTGTATTTTCTTTCCTAAAAGCAACTCTCAAACTGCTTAATTGTTGCATGGAATTTCTGTATTACTGATTGATCAATTCCTCTGTTATAGGGATAAGCCAATCTATACATTACATCATTTCTTCCTATGCTTCCAACCACACCCAGCATATGGTGTGCTTTGCTCAAAATTCTGCTTTGGGAATCTAATTTCATGAATGCCTGCATTGTTTTAGTTGTTCATAATTGGAACCTTGCCTCTCTTGGCACTAAACATATAGGCATTTTGAAAGCAATCTCCAACCAACCACATGCACTGTGTCCTTGTGGCAGCTGCCCAACAACAAGAGCACACGGACTCCCTTCGAGGCACAAAGGCAACTCATGCACACTTGTCGACGGGAGAACACCACACGGACATGATGATGTCTATATCAAAAGAAAAAGTCATATTTCAACTGATCTATCTCATTTTTGTACTCAAAAGTTATACAGTGGCATGTATGAAGAGCATATGCTTCATGTGCAGCCTTTATTTTTCAATTTCCTAAT
The DNA here is from genome assembly GCF_000204055.1 of Melampsora larici-populina 98AG31. NCBI lineage: Eukaryota > Fungi > Basidiomycota > Pucciniomycetes > Pucciniales > Melampsoraceae > Melampsora > Melampsora laricis-populina. The sequence goes on along the minus strand of NW_006768846.1, from coordinate 165,161 downwards.
GTTGACTGATTTTCTTAATGAGGCCCACTTCCAGACCATTTATTGTTCTTGGTTTCTGTATATTTAGAAACATTATTGCAAAGCAACACCTACTCTTCTCCCAGGCATCAATCCTTGAGCTAACCCACTTTACCCTGCGCAAATGTTTGGATTTGGTAATTCACTTTTTGGTGTGTATGCTTCCAGCCCACTGAGACTTGCCAAAAAACATCATTGCTTGGGGCAATCTAGGAACAAAAAGGGGCACAAAGGGGAATTCTGATGGGTGTTGCAGGATTAAGTGCATTGGTTTTTTTATCCAGCCTATGTGCACCTACTTGGAATGTCAAATGAGCTTTAAACACTCTATTTAGACACCTTTGTCTATCTTGCAAAAACAACAGGAAGCCAGGCAGGCAGGCCGCCAGAGCGCCCACAGGGCATTTGACATGGGTTTCAGCTCATTTCAGTGCCCCAGGGAACAGACTGCCTTCTTTCAAGACCATGTTGGTTAAAGTTGGCCCACCGGGGTCAGGGTTAGTTCACAGCCCTAGTTGAGACTCAGTCAGAAAATGGACGGATGAATGTCACAAAGAGAACAAATTGATGAAAAGCATTGTGAAATCCCAAAGCTTGAGAATGGGCGACTTTCTATACAACAACGCTACCATCAAATGTCCTCAAAGTAACATGTTGATGATCAAATTTCTAATGCTCCTGGAGTTTCATGATCTATGCCAAGCTACCACATGTAAGCCATCAACCTGAATGGAATCTTGTTGATCATGGTGAATCAATGCCATCCAATCATAGCCTTTGCTGGTGCGCTCTTGCATAACAAAAACCCTCTCTGTAGGCTATTGCATGATTGAGTTCTGTGGTCCAACATAATCTGCAAAAGCTTTGTTGCCTTTTGCCAATTTTTTGTTACCCTAGCACATAAGCATGGAAGGGTATTACCCATGATCCCATGATCCCGTACTAGTTATAAGTGTACTGATCTAGATCTGGCATTGTTTACCTTTGTTACCAGACTAAAAACCCTGTCACAACTGTCACAAATGCACAATTCCCACTTGATGTTGTCAACAGCTCCTGACTCAAGGCACAGGAGATAAAATGATGCTGCTACTAGTTGCCATATGGGTGCTTGCATAGTTTAATGGACCTATTTGTACAACATTGGCAGCATAAAAAGTGAAGACCCATTAATTGGAAGAATATGTAAATTATTGATGATAGGTTTCAAAATATCAACACCGTGAAAGTAGTTTCTATTAAATGAGAATGAGTACAACACATGAAAATCTAAAGCCTGGAGGTGAGTTCAGCTGCAAAAGATAATGAACATATTTGAGGATATTGACCAAGAGGCCAACAGGCTTGGCATGATTTTCTTCAGCTTTTATATGAGCTTTATAGGAGTAAGCGGCCCTTTCTTTCAGTCTCGATCCCACCAAAGCCAGACTTTTCGAGATCAAATACAGTTTGAGTCCTGAGAACGGTTCGGATTACTCGACCATCCATTTGCATACCGAGGTAGGGTGATATCTTGTTCTTGAAATGGACCTCATTGGTGGTCACCTATTTGAAAAATAAGCAATATATCATTGTCCATTAAGACCTTAGCATGAAGTAGCAGCGAGCAAAAGGGATCTACCTCAAAACTTGAATTGGGATCAAAGATGCAAAGGTCACATTCGGCTCCAACTTCAATCTTACCCTTCAGGTGATCTATTTTGACCTGCTTCGCTGGACGTTCACAAAACCACTTCAGGATCCAACCTGGCAAGTTTTCAATCTTTCGCCTTTGGCCTTCAGTCCAGATAAGGCTGATCCCTAGACCGAGTCCCCCAATTCCACCCCAGGCTTCCATGAGCGTTCGGTTTTCCTTTAAGTCTATCGTACATGGTGAATGGTCAGAGACAATGTAATCGATCTCATCCGCCAAAAGCCCCTGCCAAAGTTTATCTTGGTTGGTCAAGGTGCGAATTGGCGGGCAGCACTTGAACTCCGCTCGACCATCTGGGATGGCTACATCAGAGAGAGTTAAATAATGAAGACAGGTCTGTGTGCGCAAAATTCTCAGAACATTGGATCAGAGGCTACGTATATTGGGGAAGTTGGAGGAGACAAAATCACGACATGGGGATATGACTCGCCTCCACAGACAATTTGAGACCTGAGCTCCTAGCTGAAACAATGATCGGTAGCGCTTCTGCCGCACTGAGATGAACGATGTGAGTTTTCAACTTAGGAAATTTCTTGGTCAGGTCGACTACGAGTGATATAGCCTCTGTCTCGAACTGAGATGGTCTTGAATCCAAGAAAGTTGAATAAAGATTGAAGTGATTTGCGTTGGTCGGATGATCATTATTGGATCGGGCGTGAAGTGAGGCTGGGCAATCTAACTCTGCATGGAAAAGCAGAAGGGATTCCACCTCCTAAATTTTGTCAAATCTTCCAAATCACATCAGAGTTGTTTTCTAAGGATGATCTTCGGAAAACTCAAGGTTACGGATGACATCACAGGAGAAGATGTGAAACATGTGACCAGACCTGTAGTTTTGGCATCGCTTTGAGTAGATCGTCCGCAGTCACACACGGGAATTCCTCAACGCCTGAATCGATTAAAAAGCACTTGAAACCCCTCATACCAGCCTCGACGAGGGGTAGCAAATCATTCTACAAGAGATGAGTAGCGAATAAAGTTGTATATTGACAAACATCAGGATTGAGATGACACATGATCGGTTTAATCGTACACCTGCCATTCCAGGCCACTGAACGCTGGTTCATGATAGCAAGACAAGACCCGGACATTAACCAATTTCTGGAAAAAGAGACCGGATCTCGAGAGCTATGTGAAGGGAATCATGTCTGATAAATTCGATAAAATGGAAGGCCGGTGGCGTACTTCATTTCCAGGGATCACACCGCCCCAAAACCCTACATCAACTCTACACTGATTGATCGCTGCCTCGAGTTTCTTATTGAGATTTTCTACTGTAGTGGTTGGAGGAATCGAGTTTAAGGGCATATCGATCAATGTTGTGACTCCCCCTGAGGCTGCCGCCTATTGATTGAATTCAATGAACCATGGTTGAGTAAGGTTTGACGGAGTTTACAGGAAGTTGAATCAGTTTGGATTTACATTGGCCTCAAACTGCACTCAGATTGAACAGTTCAATAGTGAATCATCGGGCCACAACGCACATCAGTCCCTGTTGCAAAACCTTCCCATGCGGTGCGGCCAGGTTCATTGAGATGCACATGAGCATCGATCAAACCCGGGAATAGCAAGCATCCCGAAGGGATTGAAACGTATTGGTAGCTGGTCAAGTCATAGGCTGATTCCGGACGGAACTCCTTGATCACTGCGGTGATCAAGCCGGTGGTGATAGAAGCCTCGATGGTGACAGGTTGGGGGGTCGAGAGAGAGCTTCCTGAGGGACCTGGACTAGGCAACAAGGCCAAATGTGCAGCGATGGCGATTTTATCTACCTTAGGATTGGTGGACATTTTGGTCTAGAAGGCAGAAAACAAACCAAGGAAATAAGATGTGAGTGCGGTCCTATTTAATGAGTTTTTTATCGTAATCCTGTTTCTTGCACATAATATGTACTTATGTAATCTGAATTAAGTGAGATGTACTTGAAGGTGGGGCAGCTTGAAGTTTATTGTCGTTTGTGTCGTTGTATGAGAGCTTGATCATCCTCACGGAACATACAATCTCGGTTCGGTCCCGAGGATAATATCAATCGGCTTCTAATCTGAAAGTATAAGAACAGATAAGACTGTTTGTCTTTCTTCATCGCTTTTTATATCCTATAGGAATGCCTTTAAAACCTCGTATGCAATCGAGTACATATCATCAGGTTAAGTTGTACTTAAACGCAAATTTGTCACAAACTGACTGCGCAAAAAAGGGACCGACCTTATATCATCATGTGCATAATCTGATTTGGAGCATAAAGTTGGGGTACATCATACTGCGGGATACCTATTTGGCAAAACTCGACGGTGACCGTACGACCTCTTCAACCATGGGGTATGTTACCATTGTGGAGAGGGATGGGAGTAGACATGGCAGAATACGGTCAAACAGCTGGTTTAAAATGGGAATCTTTAGCTACCCATGGGTGCATCAGCCATTGTTCCCAAGGATAAAATGATTATGAAGTTTGATATGATAGTCGGTGGAATGTGCTTTGGAAGGAAAGTGGCATAGGAGCAATTATCAACCGCATGTCTTTGGTGTATCTTGACTGCTGCTTTTGAATTTTTTAACGCATCCTTATCATGTCTCAAACCCTTGGCGGAAGAATGTGCTGGCAGAGCTTGGAGTAAGAGGTCATGTAAAAGGAAAGGCAATATCAAGGAGTGTGTCTAGAGCTTGAAGTGTGAGATATTCATGGACCAGAATGAAAGAAAACAGGTCAAGCAGGACAATAACATACATACAAGGCATGAGGAAAGATTCAAGGGAGTTAAAATGCTGAGATCTGGATGGTTGAAAGCCTACTCATGGCGAGTCTAGAAAATCACAGCTGGTCACACAGTAGTACAAGCCAAAACATGTGTCACTGATTGTGAACACTTTTTGCATTCAACTCTTGATTATTGATCAAAGATACAAGCATCTATCCATCTACGCTTCTTGAGGTGTCTTGTTGGAAAGATAAGTCGATGAAAGCAAGATGTGTATGGTGATCTGTATTCTCTTATCTCAAAGGTGTAACTTACAAGGCAAGTGGAGTTTAAGGGCACATTTGGTGATAGTCAAATTTTGAAATGTCCATTTGGTACCTAGTAATGTCATACCTTTTCATAAGTTATTGTGGTACCCATAAGTAGCTTATCTTGTGTATCATAAGATGGACCAAGTAGTCCATAACTACCTGTTTGATAAGCTACTTATTTGACCCAAAATTGAGCAAGTTACAGTCAATTTCATAAAGGTTGAAATCGAGGCGTTTTCAAAATCGAGAGGTGGGCCGTGCGCCACCTGTGACAGGTATCGAATATGCATGTAAAAATGATGATCTGGACAGCATAGCCAAGGTAGATTCATAGAGAGCTTTGGCGCAGCTGGATGAATGCCTCGTACATGGGCTCAACCGTACTGCACGGACACACATTTTTGGGTTCGAGCCCCAGTTGTTTTTATAAGTCATCACACTTTTTAACATGTTTTTCCTGTTTGATTTGCTCATTGTGATCAACTAAAAGAACGGAGAAACTGCGCTGGTTTGGTTTGCTTGCATCTGCTGCCATTGTCGCTTCTGGACAAAAACAATGCCAAAAAAAGTATCACAGCGAGTCGAACACGGCAATCACCAACAAATCTGCACGAAGCAATCATGGCTTCGAACCGCTGCGCCACCAGACAATAAATGATTTGGGGTTGTTAAAGGTTCTGACACTGTATGTTATTTGATCTCGCAGTTAATTTTGATACCTGTCACAGGTTGCGCACGGACCACCTCATGATTTTGAAAACGCCTCGATTTCAACCTTTATGAAATTGACTGTACATCTTTTCTCAAAAACATACAAGTGCTCCGAAACAAAAACAATTGGAGCTGTTTGTTCTATCATGAATGGTCAAAGCCAAAGAGATCCTGTCAATAACAAAAGGTTATGATGCATAAGGAGTGGTCTTAATTCTAATCAATCCACCCAAAAAAAGACAACAAACTCAAATCAAAGCAAAAGTCAGTCTAGTGAGAGATGATAACAAAGAGATTAAGAGAGAAAAAAGATTCCACGTGTGTTCCGAGCAAGAGCTGTTCTTGCATGACAGGAAGTTGTATTGACTTTTGAAGTGTTTTTACGGTCAAAACAAGGCATGGGAGGATGGTAGTGGATGGAGGTGTGTGGTGAAGGAGGACCAGTCAGTTGAGATTGAAGCAAAGTTTCTCAAACACAGCCAAAAAGTCCGAATTGGGAAACCCAGATTTGTTCTGGGTTTCTAGTTTGTATCCCATAATTCTGAAGAGAATAATGAACAAAACAAAGCTCAATTGGATTCCCCCTGTGAGGCTGTTGAAGATCAAGTCTTATTCCACCTTCAGGCTGCAGCATTGACCAACAATAAGTTCCCTAATTGAAAGCCAGCCATGGGAATCTTCTTGATAAAGAAATGTGAACAGTTTCTGACATGGTGATCCAGATGAAAGCAGCTCATCTTTCAAGAGATGAAGATTCTGCTTCTTTTTTCATTAACCTTGATGAAGATGAAAACTGGGTATGGATCAAGCAAAAATTAGACAAAACACAAAACGAATACTTGTCATGTAAGATATCATCTCACTATCACTAATCCTTTTTGTCTTATCCGTCATCCTCTTCATCTTTTTTTTGTTTAGTCTAGTCTACTGTTTATTTGATTTCAACTCTTCAAATCCAATTACTTTGTCCAAGATGAAAAAATTCAAAAACATATTATTCTACCTTCAACTTCACTTTGAAAGCTGAACCAAAACAGTCATCTCATTTAGTTATCACTTTGTTTTTATCACCAATCTCAAAAAAATTATAATACAAATTTTACTGCACTTACAAAATCAATTGTTTATCTTCTGATAATTAATGAATTGAAATATGTTTTTTTTTGTCCCTATTAATGACGGCCTTGAGCAACATCTTCTCCCCACATATGCTCAGCCATAGGCATCCAATCACAATTTGTGTTTTTTCTATCTGCTACAGTTGCAGCTTCAGATTGTTCAAAATCTGTGAATGTGACTCCATTGGATTCACACACAACTGGCGCATGGGACTGACCAAGAACCTTTCTGATTACCATTTTCCGTGATTCCTCACTCTTGAACCTAACTTGTGCTCTAAACCTCAGTACTCCTGAACGCGGGTTTATGACTTTTTACTTGTGGTATGTATAAAGCATAATTGTCTTGTCTTCAAGTAGTTGCATAGAACCTGTGCCCTGAAATTTCAAAATGATAATCCTTTTTCTGTGGCAAACTAGAACCATGATCAGTAGTCATGTAAAGGTTCACTTGCCATTGCCTTGTGACATTGAGAAAAGCCTTGCCCCAACAGAGTCAAATCTGAATGATGTGGAGGAGTCAGAATCAGAAGACTTGACATCCAAAAGTGAATCGGCTGACGCAACCTTGAGCAAAGAAAGTGTTCCAAATGATCCGCTCCCTTTATGGGAGTAGGAAATCTTCACAGTCCCAGTAGAGGACTCTCTTTGGCCTGCGCTGGTCCCATGCTGGATGAATATCAAGGAGTGGGAAGAGCTGATGCAAGAGGCACACCTGGAGAGATGCATACCATATATTAGTGACGGCTTCAAGCATGGGTTCTGTCTAGGAATCCCAAAACACACCGTCAAGACCTGCCATGGTATACTACACAAAATCATAAATCAGCCCTGAAGGCCAAGAAACAGATTGAATGTACCTTAGCAAAAGATATTGAAGCAGGGTGGATAGCCGGACCTTTCACCCATGAACAGTTACAGAAAGAATTTGGTCTCTTCCGCTCCAATCCAATGGGGAGCACTGTGAATGGTGACGGCTCAGTATGGGCAATCAATGGTTTGTTGTTTCCAAAAAGAGATCCCAGAATTCTTTTGGTCAATTTGTTTGTCAATAAACACAATCATGGAATGCAGTGGGACAACATAAACCATGTGGCTAGATTCTTCAGGAGGTTCTCAGGTAGATGGCTTGTAGCCATCTTTGATTTGAAAAGACTATACCATCAGCTCTTGGTACACCCTTACCAACACTGCTTTGTTCTGGGGCACAGCCAGTTTAGGTGAACTACTTACGGACAATCCAAAGAGATTGATGCCAAGGTGGGATGATTTAGTCTGGGTGGAGGATAGATCCTATGTGAAGATGGCCATCCACAATGCAACAACAGCTAGGCCGGGCAAAACACATTGGATTTACCTAAATAGGCAGGATCCCCTGCTCAATCCCGTTTCAATGCTAGAGTCATGGTTCATGTTTAAACTAAGAAAATGTAGAGACAAAAATTTCTCCTATTCAGAAAATGGAAGGAAGCATCATTTGGGGAAGGTAGAAACCATAAATTAATTCAGAAAAATTTGGAAGACAAAATGTTCAAAAAAGAAACAGCTCCTTCACAGACACTTGTTCAGGATTGGTGGTGCATTGCCCCGGTGGAACCTGGTATCAGATAAGGAAGAACTAAAACAATCTTGATGTTGGTCTTTGGATACTTACATGATTTACCTGCTTAAATTGTTGGTGAAAGAACTGAAATCAACGGTACAGCTACTGAATTGTTTGAAATGGGTGTAATCCAAGTGACTCAAGGTCTTGCAAGCGGCTCAAAAGGCTGTCATGAGTGTGGATTTTGGTCCACCCCTACTGAGAGAGGATCAAGTCCAGATTTGGGTGCCAATTTGTATGAACTAGTGTGCTTCTTTTGTAGTGATTGTCAGCCTGAGCCCACCAACACCCCAAGGGTTCCCCGAGCCCCAAAACCTTGGGGTGCGGGTTCGGTCACCTTTTTTGGGACACCAGTACATTGGGCGGCCCGTAGGGTTTGGGGGCGGGGGTGCCTAGTCCTCAAACCCCCAATCTTATCCGGGGGACCCCCGGCTTCCTGTGGGTTTTAGGCATTTGGGATAGGGGTTGGGGGGCTTTTGGAAGCCGGGTTTCAATTGCTTTGGGTAGGGTTCGGGCGCGGGGGGGCCTACTGAGTATTGGTTTGGGGTGCAGGTAGGCCATTACCCATGTTTTTGGGTCGGGGCTCAGGCTGAAGTGATTGGCAGAGGAAGATCCACAGTTGTTTGTCATGCGGCTCTTGTTTCTTCTTGTTAGCTCTGGATAATCTCTTGGAAAATTGTTTTCCCACCATTTGATTCATACGGGTGTTTACCTGTGCAGTTTCCCATACAGTGGTTGTTGGAAGGGTATCTCACAGAGGGCCAAGTGATGGGGTCTTCTCTAGGCTCACGGCTCAGTCCTCCGTGAGTTAAGGGGAAGAGAAGACCTACATTGGGTCTCCTTGTTCTCAACCTGGCGGGGCACATCATTTTGGTGGTAGACATCTACCATCAAGACCCCCACACCATCCCAGTAAGAAAACACCCTTAAGATAGAAAAATTAATAGAATCTTTTTATTGGAGTGGTTATAGGGATCCCTGGTTAGGATCTTCAGATGTCAGTAACAATGTGCCAATCTTAACAACCTAAGCTGAGTTCGCCAAGTAAGCATTAGGACTCAACTGCTAAACCCCCTAATAACAAACCCCTACAGTTATAGTAGTGGATGGCTGGAGTGTGCTACTGTGGTTGCTGATTTGATTGATTTCCAAATTGTCTTTGTTATTGAAGTATTCATTCAACTTGTCTTCATTGTTGATGTTATCATCCAACTTGTCTTCATTATTGAAGTTGTCATCTTTGACTTACAATTGGTGAATTGGTATAGAGAAGATGAAGCAATTGATTAGTACAATCTCCTTATCTAATCTTGATGAACGTACATAGATCATCCTCACGGGGCAGGCCTCCATCACTTTCCACCTTGATTTCTGTTGAGACTCCAAAATCAATAATGGAACCATGTTGAGAAGGTTATCTAGATTGTGAAGGTAAGATTGAATTTGGAACGGTGTGGTGATCAATTTATGGGATCAATCAAAGAAAATTAATCATAGGTTGTTTACCAAGTTATTAGAAAATTTCAGCTTAAATTAAAACTCAAAATTGATGAATTTGATCAATAGAAGATCTTTTAGGCTTATTAAAGGAAAAACATAAGAAAAACTCGAAAATATAGGTATACAGACTTGGAAATGGTTTTTAGGGTAGTAATATTAGGTTTAAGTGTTTTGTGAGATTAGAATATGAAAGAAAAGCATTGTATTAGTCAGTAACAAATTTGATCTTGATTGTTTATAAGGAGGAATAGAAGTTATCAAGAAACAGCACTTTTTTGAAGTTGATAAACAAAGGTTTTACAGGTAGTTTACATATGTAATGGTAGTGTTGGTAATATTTGAGGGTGCCAAGAGGATTTTCCGGGATTCTGAAGGTCATATATGATGATTTAACATTACAGGAGCAAGAGAGTAGGAGCAATAGCTGTGTAAAGTGGTGAAAATGGGTGAATTTTGTCAAAAATGGAGGTTTTCAGCTCATTACATATGTCAAATGACGTCAGAATTGGATGCTAAATGGCCCATTCAATGCAGAACAGTGCATTCCATAATGTACAAACTTAAATTATTAGTAACAGAGGTGTGTGAAGAAGGTTATAAGAGAAATAAGAAATTGGTGTGAACTTTGAATTTTAGGGCACGTTTGGTACGACTTACAAAAGTTCGTACCTTTTTAAAGGTACAAAATTTCTGACCCCGGAAAGTCGTTTTTTGGTATAAGTTGACTTTTAACAAAAAGTCAACTTAAAAGTACATAAAAGTTGTAATTCATTTGGCAGTCAAAAGCAAAAAAGCTTGTTGACCGTTTGAAATCCAACTTAATTTTTTAATCCATCCATCTCCTCAGTCATCACGACTATCAAAACATCACACTTTTACATCAGCACACATGTCTGACAACGCCCGAACCAATCCGACCCGATAAGACATATCAGAGCCTTTTCATGTCGTATCGGGACACCGATATATGTGAACCCACTCCCAATACGACATGCAATTTTTTTTCTCAGGTAACTCGGCTCGCATCGCTAAAGCGATACGAGCCGATACGATATGGCGGCAAAAAATAGGTTAACAAAAATTTTTAATTGATAATAGATTTTTTTTTGTATTGTAATACAATCACTTAAATATGATTAGTATTTACAACTTGTGATCTTAATTCTTCTTGTTACCGCCTTGTCTCGTCAAGTATTTTTCAATTAATTCGGCTGCTTCACCAAACTCTTCTGGTGGAGGCACCCCCGCTTTGATCCACTCCCGACAGCCTACAGCCCTTTCCATCGTACTTGAGTTAAGGCCACCACGATCCGGCTGGCAGACATCGGCTGCCAATGAAAACGTCCTTTCAACGGGACATGTCGTACCGGAGCAAGCAAGATAATCTTTTGCAAGTGCTGCAACTAACGGGAACCACTTCTCGTTCTCCTATCACGACCAATCACCCATGCTTAAGTGACTAGAAGAGAGCCAACTAGAATAAAATGAAACACTCACCTGCCACCACTTTAGGATACACCCGTCCTTATAGGGATATTTTGCGCCGAGATACAGCTCTAGTTCATCCGAGCGATTGATTGATTCAGTTGCGTCCAAAGGTCCAAATAGATTGTCGTCATCTGCATCGTTGATAGTTTGATCTGCATTCTGTGACGTTGCTGTCACTGAAGACTGAGTGATTTCAATTTCAGTATTGGATGATACAATTCGTTCTTGAAAGGCTTTGTCCAACATCGCTCGAATTCGAGGGACCTCAAAAGGGTAATATTGCTCGAAAAACTTCAAACGCTTGCTTGGATTCAGAACTGTAGCCATGACAAGAGTGTCACAGCCAAGAGCCTCCTTATGATACACTGCAAGCTTCTTGAGCATCACGCCAATCATCTTGTGTAAGCTTTGATATTGGGTTTCTTCTTCCATCTTCTGTAACACTCGCTCCATTCAACGATACTCAGAAAGGACACGAGCTCCAGTTGGACTGTCTCCCTCCATCATGAGAGTAGATGAGAGAAAGATCTGCAAACATGAAAGATATCATTAATAGAGAGAACAAATTGTAAGTTAATTGAGGTCGTGACTACTTACTTCGAGAACACCATTGGCAGCCCTTACAGCAGCCCATTCGCTCTGGGTGATAGTCATCTCATCAAACAGATGACTATCTGCACTTCCGAGCATCTGAGTCACGGTCTGCAAAAAATAAAGATATAAAGATTGTTCAGAAGAACTAAAAGATTTAGTTTATGATTGAATTCAGTAATTCACATACCTCCTGTGCGTCACAAACCTTTTGGCGAGACTGGACAGCAGCGTTCCAACGGATCCCGTACCCTGCTGTGATTGAACCTTGACCTTCCCTTCGGGCTTTGAAAAGAGCTCGCAGTGCAGCACTTGAACATACCCGACGTGCGAAAAGATCAACCTATAAATGGATAAAATAGTAAATGAGCTTTTTGTGTATAATTGCAAAGATATATATATCACAAGATACGTACTTTGTTGATTCCTTGTACAACTAAATCAGGTTTCCATCGACTGGTCTGAATGCCAGAGTCGGCTTCGAATTCGGGCTCAGAATCGGTGTCGCCATCACAATCCCCGCCGATGTCTTCACCGTCTTCTAGGTGATCGGCCACTTCGGTATTGGTAGGGTCGTCAGGAAAGTTGGCCGAGTCATCAAGTGCCAACGACGGGACTGGAATTTCGCGTCCAGGAGTGGTAGTGGGCTTTGTATGTCCTGGATCTATGTCAATACTCCTCAGACCGGCTTTGACTACAAGCGCAAGCTTGTGTGCGTAGCACCGCACATGGTTGGCCTTCGCATTCCAGTCCACAGGATCATCACTGTCTTTAAAAATACGCGACATTTCGGTCGCCATGGTATTGTTATTAGCTCCAGAATCCGTTGTCTGCGCAAGCATGTGGATAAAGTTAAAAAAATAAGTATTAAGACATAATCACCAGAAAGAAATAAATGAAAAGAGGGAAAGCCACTTATTTTTTTGTGTAGGCCGTGTCGAACAAGGAACCGAGCCAGTGGACGAGCAAGCAGAACTCCATAGTGGTTCCATGTCACTAGTTTGAGGGTGAGGTGTCGGACCTGGTATTTCCAATCGTTATCAACGTATGATACACTGGCTCCGATGAATGCATGACGCCGTCCCTTGGTGGTCCACCCATTGTGCATGAGACAAAACGCACTGCCATTGTCCTGTAGTATATAGATTCAGAAACCAGGAACGATGGAACAGAAAGAGAAGAAACAGTTAAATGAAAAGAACCAACGTACGATGATACAGCTCAACAGGTTTTTTTGTAGTCCCATGTATAAGCGCTGAGCAGCTTGGGCTGCCCAGGTTGCAGAGTAGATCGTCGCGAGTGGGTTTGAAAACCAGATGGCAGCACGAAGAATAGTGTCCTTGAATCTTGCCCAGGGAAGCGCATGACGGAGAACCCAAATGACAAGCATGAGGTTCAGGTTTTTGACTCCAAAAGGCTGCTTGACCACAAAGCGATCTAAGGTGTTGCTGGAGTCCTGTTGAGCCTTCTGTTGCTCAGACCAAGATGGATCGAGCTTGAATCCTTTCTTGATGGCAACATGTCGTTTTGAACAAACTGGTCGGGTTTCGGCTCCATCGCGATGATCGTACAAAGTTTGATACGTATTCGGGGGTTTGGCGAAAGATTTGGCACAAAAGCGACACTTATAATATCGTAATACCCCGCTGCCTATCTGATGTACCATTTATGAATGTTAATTTGGTTCAGAAAGAAGAATGATGAAAAATTGCCGGACTTACTTCGTCTGGGCATTCAGTTGGTTCGGCGTAATACTTGAGGAGCTCACGTACACGGTTGGTACGCGGCTCAGGTTTGTGTACAGACCGAGTCTCTCCCGTGATCTCGATATCAGAGTCCCGGTCTATGTCTAGGCCTTCAGGAACAACCTCGTTTTTCGATTTCTGGTATTGTACATAAAAAGAAAAATTTAAGTAAAAGCATGAGATTTACGATAACGATAACAAATGATTTCAAACATACACTTTGAACTGCTCTGCGTTTCGTCTGCGTGCTAGACTGCTTGGAAGGTCCTCGTTTACGCTTCTGCGTACTGGGATTGGGAAGAGTCGATCCCAATCCAGATTCATCGACGACAACAGGCTCAGATGGAGAAGGTTGTGATTGGGTGGAGGCTGAATTTGTGGATGCCATCGGATTATTTTGATTGGAGGAATCGATGGTTGAAGCAAAGATGGGGACCGGGTCAATAACTTTGAGATTGTTTAGCCAAAGTAGGATTAGGAGGGAAACGAAGGAACACTGGAAATTAGAGATGATAAACGAATAGCTGTGAATTTGGCTGTGGTTAACTGAAATCAGATAAATCTGACAAGCCGATGCTGGATCTAATTCTGAGTGATGTCGAATGTGATGATATGACAGTTTCATCGGGTGATTGAGCCACCACCTGGGATTCGGAAGCATCGTGAGTCGACTTAAGTCACGATACTGGCGCTGTCGACCAATGGTTGGTGTTGGATGGGGTGATCTGAGATAACGCAGGGAGATTCGTAGACTTGGGTATGGGCTGGCCAAGGATGGGGTCCAGGAGGCGACATCACCTACATAATGTCGGTCCAACCCCTGTATCGTGTTGGCGATACCCGATATGGAAAAAACCCAGGCTCCATATCGGGTTGGCTCAACCCATACGGGCAAAATCCGACATTTGGTGTCGGGTTGGCGACGCAATACCAACACGATACCAACATCCGTCTTGGATTGGTTCGGGCGTTGTGTCTGATTCCTCCGCATCTTGGGGGGAATTAGATCAGATTCTTGAACCTTCTTCATCCGAGGGAAGTAACCCAGTAGATCATGATCAAGAAATCATTGATCTGCTGATGGCAGCTGCTCTAGACCGTGCCCAACTGGCACAGCAACCGAAGACACCTTGTCGAACCTCCGCTTTACGTGGCTACATGTACAAACAAGAGATCTTAGCTGGAAGTCCAGTTAGATTCCGCGACATCTGCCGCATGGATTGAGCTACGTTTTACAGACTTCAAATGACAATGAGGCCATATCTAGAAGATACAATTCATACAACAGCTGTTGAGCAGCTTATGATCTTTCTTTACATTGCTGGAAATGCCGGTTCGACAGTTCTTGCTGCCGAGCGCTTCCAACACTTGGGAGAAACTATCTCGAGATATTATAATAAAGTAGTCTCGGCACTGGTAGACTTAAAAGATACCTTCATCCGACAACCTGGCCCAGAATCACCAATACCTAATGAGATCACCTCAAGTGCACGTTTTCATCCTTGGTTTGATGGATGCATTGGGGCGATTGATGGTACTCACATACCAGCAAGTGTACCAGAACGAGATCAAGCTGCTTATCGAAATCGAAAGGGTGACTTGAGTCAAAAAGTACTTGCTGGATGCCACTTCAACATGTCATTTAACTTTATAATGGCAGGTTTTGAAGGAGGCAGTAGTGACGCTGGAGTGCTTGAAGTGGCCCGGGAGGATGGTGCTTTTGTAGTACCAGCTGGTGAGTCTTGGATTAATACACTTTCCATTTGTATCCTTGCTGACTTTTTGAGTACAGGACGGTATTATTTAGTAGATGCCGGCTACGCTAACGAGCCTGGCTTTCTCGCGCCTTTCAGAGGGGTTCGATATCACATCAAGGAATGGGCAGAAGGAAATAGAGGCCCTATGAATCCTCAAGAACTGTTCAACAAGCGCCATTCTGGGCTTTGAGGATGTATTGAGCGCACGTTTGGGGTCACGAAAATGCGGTTTCCGTCAACTTGTTTCATGAGGAAGTATCCCATCAAACGACAGGCGGATCTAGTTGTGGCATTATGTGTATTACAAAATATAATCTTACAGGGAGGTGAAGACTTTTTCTTTGACGAGTTTGATCAAGACCAAGAGGCCCGAGATCAAAACCTCGCCAATCGAGACTTTGAGCAGTTTGAGGTTGCCACGGTAGCAGACAGAGAAAACGCCAACCGTGATCGAATGATGTTGGCTGAGCGTATGTGGGCAGATTACGTTGCTCAAGGACGACGTTGATGGATAACATTATTTTATTACCACATCACATCAATGTTCATAAAAAATTAATTACATATATTATATTAAAAATATTGGTCTTGTAGAGTACTTGTTCTACAGATATCGAGCATTTTGTTGTGAGCAGAATACAATATTGGTCTTGTAGAGTATTTGTTCTACAGATATCGAGGATTTTGTTGTGAACATAAACTTAGGTACGGTTTTTTTTTTGAGATCTTCTCAATATAATACCACATTGCCATGTAAGCGAAGACAAGGACCAAATCCAAAACCAAGATTTTTCATGGCCTCTACGCTGAGTTCTGGCGAAAAGAACATTTCAAAGTTGTTGATATCTAAAGTCTTGAGTAGACCTCGAGTATGTTCGTCATGCTTGTTGATTGAACAAAAGTTAAGGTAATCCTCGAATTCAGGAAATGGTCTGGGGGCTGGAGTGCTGCTTTGTAAACGGAATGATGAGCGGATAGAGTGGGGTTTTGATGCAGTGCGATCTATCAAAGATAATCATCAGATAATCTTCAGCTTGTGTATGTAGCATTTGAATGAAAAGAAATTCAAAACCTACTAGCATTACTAGCATTACTAGCCTCAGCTTGATTCTCGACAGGGCCATCGCTAGAAGCAATATCAATTACACCTTGAGGTTTGGGCGATGCTAAATTTTATGAGATTCGATTTCAAATTAAAGAAACAGAAGGTCAGGTTTGATTAAAGATTGTCAAAGAAGAAAGAAACACTCACCATGGACGAATTCGATTTCAGCATCAAGTGGTGGTTGAGGTTGAAATCAACAACGAAACTCACCAGAGCCCGTGTCAATAGAAGGATCCACATGGACCAAGTCCGTATTGAGGTACTGGCACTGACCACCAAATCGTATCTCTTCCCAATGGTGACCAGGTCTGAAACAAATAATGCAACATAATCGAAATCAGTTAATGATCTGAATCAAAGATTAGAAAATAGTAACTTACTTGTTAGTATAGAAGGGGCTGCCATCCCTGCCATAGCCAGGGCTAAGCCCTTCAGCCGGAGCACGTCTTGCTCGTCTTTCAGCACTAATAAAAATCAATTCGATGAGAAACAAGAAATTCAAAAGAAAGTAGGATCAAAGGAAAGCAATGTAGAACATACGCCTCTTGTAGCGCAGTAGCTTCCTCGTCCCGTTGGGCTTGGCGTTTCGAGATTCCTTTTGGCATGTTGGTGAAGAAGTGGAGGTGGATCGAGGTTGTGGTCAAGGGTTTGGTGATGATGGTAAACAAGAAATCACAGTCAACAAGACCCAGAAATTGTATCTTGATTGTAGAATATGCTTGTATTCAAATCACACCTGTATCAAAAAAAATCATAACATCAGAAGGCTGTGCTGCTCAATGCCATTGTTGATAGGCAAATTCTCTCAACTGGTCACATTGGTCAAGATGAACATGTTTTGTTTTTTCAAATGAAATAATATCTTCATTACGGCAACATATTTTGACTTGTAGGTACAAAACTCATTGAAAAATTGAAAAGAGAAAAGATTCGTGTTTGAGAGTTTCATGATAGTGATTACAGAAGAAACGAAGAGATGTTCACATGATCTTCAAATAAAATTTGACAATTGTAGATGTATTTGCTGTATTTAAAGTAGGAGCACGAGGATGAGAAGAAAAAGATAGGATATCATGGCAAAGAGATCATGATTGATGAGTTCATAAATTAGATGAAAAATGTTAGCGAGATGATGACTTACATGATGAGTGTTTAATTACTGTTTTCATTTAATTTTTGCTTTAACCATACCCAGCGTTCCTCTTCATCAAGGTTGATGAAGAAGGAAGCTGAGTCTTCGTCTCTTAAAAGATCAGCAGCTTGCATCCGGATTCCGATTTCAGGAAACTCGGTGTGTTTCTTTAATGAGAACAGCTCCATGGCTGGCTTGCGATTCGGGAATTTCTCGTTGGCCAAGGCTGCAGCCTGAAGATGAGATTGAACTCGATCTTCAACAGCTTCACGGTGGGCGTCTAGACGAGCTTGGTTTCTTTCATTCTTCTCGTCCGCATATTTCTTGTCAGCTTCGAGTCGTTTTTCTTGATTGGAATTCATGAGAAGAATGGCTGAAGCTAAATTGGTAGGCTGTTTAGAGTTGATTTTAACAATCTTCTTTTCTTGAATGTTGAGAGCTTTGAGTTTAGGTCCGCCGGAAGTCAAAGGGTTCTTGCGCTTGTTCGAATCATCAAGTTGAGTGCAGGTAGATTGCTGGGTGGATTCTATGTTAAAATCATCTAGTATATCAACGATTCGAGATCCAGAAGATATGTTTGCCTCGGTGATACTATCAGTGTGATCCTCGACTGGTGCAGGAGCAACTACAAAGTAAGAATGAGTTGAAATTCATAAAATGGTCACAAGTGATGAAAATCTACTTACTCTCTTCTCTGTTGCTTGGCGTGTCGAGATCAGGAAGAATCTGAGTATATGAGGTTGATAAGCCTCGTTGCTGAGACGTATTAGTCCCGGTACGATTCGATCCAGGTGTTGCGATATGACCGATGAGGTTGTCAAGTGCATTGTAGAGTGGAAAGCCCTTTTTCTCGTAAGGGCGGGCATTTTTATGACCCTAAATACAAATGAAATATACAGAAGACTCAGTACAGTAAAATGAGAACTAACAAGAATTTACTTACTATGTGCCAATTTTTCCAGAAGTCCTCATCCGCAATGATTCGCTGCTCTTTGCCGTTCCAACCACCAACACCGGAAGCTTTCCGAATTTCACGAATTGCCTTATAATGGCTGGTGATCTAGAATAAACAACAGTTTTGCAAGGTGAGCAAAATACCTAGTATACTTTGTAAGATAAAACATGATACTAACCACAGTCCAATGATTCTTCAGTTGATTGATATTGAAACCAGGTGGATATTGTAACTTCAACCAATCTATGGCGGCATTCCAAGCGATTGGTTTGAAGCCGTTATCAGATCAATGGCCAAGATCAGCTTGCTCTTGAAGGCAGTCGATGAAAGCCAGACTACGGCTTGTGTTCCATTGAGCGGTGGATTTGGGTTCTTGGTCCTTGTTGGTGGCCTTGGCTCGACCCATATTACGGTAAAGGTGTAGAGGCGATGTGGTGAGAAGATGTGATACGAGGAAATTTGATAAGATGAACTGAGTAAATTGAAGCTGGTGTTTAAACTATGAGCTCGATGCGAGTTGAAGACAGGAGGGGGGGTATCAGAATTTTGGACTTGTATGACGAAAATCAGATCGAATATGAATATGAAACTGGAAACAAGTGTTGAGTGTTGAACATGTGATTATCAGCGAGGTTCTCATTTCAAAGTTGATGAGGTTCCCATTTCTAACCGAATTGGAATCCTCAAGTTGACCGAGGTTCTCATTTCTAACCGAATTGAGATCCTCAACCTTTGAAACTGACGAACCACAAGCGGATGCAGTGGATGATCATCAAAAATAAACTCACAGTTGTCCAATTGGTTTGTTCAGCTTTGAAGTGAATGATCGATCGATTCACTTTTGAGATAGGATAGAAGTGAAAATTTTGAAAACATGGAGAGGAGAGAGGGAGGGTTTTTTCGGCGCAGCTGTATCAGAAGAAACCCAAAGCATGCGTCCGAGGACCAAAGAAGTTTCCTGAATCATGCCATCTGTATGATTTGACCGATTGGTGTTTAAACTAATGAGCTTGATGTGAGTTGAAGGAAGGAGGGGGGGGTATCGGAATTTGGACTTGTGCGTATTTGAAAAAACATATGATCTGACCGATTTTGGGTCAAATAAGTACTTATTGAAAAAATAAAGACCTACTTGGTCCATTATTATAAGTAGCGAAATAAGTTACTTATCGGTACCATAAGTACTTACGAAAAGGTACAAGAATTCCGTGCCAAACGGACTTTTCAAAATCTGACTTTTGAAAGTCAAATTTCAACTTAAGTACCTTAAAAAAAGTCGTACCAAACGTGCCCTTACACTTACACTAGCCCAATCAGCGGCGGGCGCCGCGTCATCTAATGGCATTTGATTAATCCAATATTTGACACCATTTTCTTGTGAGCATTTCTTCCATCCACCACCCTCCCTGGAACCTTTCCATGCAAGCTTTCAAACAGCCCCAGGTGTGTATGCATCACACACTTAATCTCTTATGACCTACTAAACACTCAAATACATGATCATAGCCCACACCTAAGCTCAAGAATTTTGACAGACAAAGCAGAAGACGCTTAAAACAGATTACTGCAAAATCCTAACCCTGAAATAATATTCTGAAGATGACCTACAATGTTGTCTACATACCAATTGGGTAAAAGAATTTCACATTCACAATCAACACTGACCATAGTGTTACAATCCTTATGATGTGTGTAACCAAAGGGGAAATGTTAGCTTCAAATGTCACAGATTCAAGATTAGTCATGTTGTACACCCCACTGTTGTCTGGCTTTTTTCTCTTTCTTTCTCATCCGGCAATCTGAATAAAACCTTGGACATCAGACCACTGATCCCTGTCAAGAACCCCCAACCGTGAAAAACACACGCAGAGTCTATCCTGTTTTTCTATCAGTTCTCCACATGATTACATAATCCTTGATTTTTTCTTCATCAAAACAAACTTGACAAACTTTGATAATATTCCATTTCTTGTCACTTTGATTATTTAGAATAATTTTTAAAGATAACAGTCAAGTAGTCCTTTCTAACTGCTTTTACAAACCGTTAATTTTTTATTTATTTCATCAATCCAACCATTTCCAGGACTTTTACTGATGACCACAATTTAAGGTTATAGAGCTAATTCCAATCCTGTTTGATATAGCTTTATCCAAAATTAAATTAGATAATTCTTGACTGGATTTCAAGTTTAATTTTTGTTTTCTTTTATCAATGATGTACTTATTGATTTAATTGAATGAGTCCAGATGGTTAATGGTAATTAATTTGGGTGATAAATCCAAGTTATGTGAACTTCCTTCTTCTTCATCTGTGGTAGTACTGGGTTCTAAATCCTATTGTCTCAAAGTCAAATAAAACACAAAATCAAACAAAAAAAAAATCAAAAATCCAGACTTAATGTTTCAGATAATTTCATTTATTTTACCAATGAAGAAATAAGATTGATTTGTGATAACTTACTTTGAAGAATAAGGTTTAAGTTCTAATGAACAAACTCTAATTATATCTTTAATAATTAAACTGTCACATCTATTTCAACCGGTTTCAAATTCATCAATAAATGGATCAAAAATAAATTCACAACTTTGATTTGATCCAATTTCTTCAATTATTTTGTTTGTTACCCATGAAACTTGTAAAGGTGAGGTTTTTTCTCAATTTAACTTCTTTAAATAATTCAACATAGAACTAAACAAATTCAAATTGAATGAATTTGATTTTGATAAATGTAGAGAAAAATGACTTACAAGATCATCAAGTGATTGACTAAAGACACTCCATTGTTCACAACCAACACAAACCTTGATCAATTCCGAAATTACAACTCGGCCAATCCCAACATTGCTTGTTCCTCCAAATTTTTCTGACACAAAAGATCTAATTCATCCAATGAAACCATACATTTAAATGTGTTTAAAACTCCTACAATTTTAAAATAATAATATTGAATTAATTTTGATTGTATTTCAATTGAAAACTTTAGTCAATATATTTCTTTTGGTAATCTCTTGATTCATAATATCATTTATTCAATTTGTTCTTGAGATTTCAATGATGAAATTGTACTTTCACCTTTTTCTTGGATTTGGGAATCTTCTGTTTCAAGTTTTGAATTTGTAATTTCTATTCCAGTTCATTCAAAGCTAATTTGTATCATATATGAACAAATACAAAAATCCAGTTAACTTTTCAAGTAACAGCTACAAAAAGAGGTAACAATTGGGTTTGAAAAAACTTCACATTTTCTGTGTGCTTCAAACCAAATCTCAAACCAAGTTTCGTTTCCTGAGATAACTTCAACTGTACCAAACCAATTTTCATCTTTTAAATCATCAGATCAAAAGTAATTCTTAGAATAAACATTACATTGAAATCCTTCTTTGATACATATATCGAGTTCAATAGACTTTGTAGATTGTATGTACTGAGATGGTTTAATCTTTAATATTGCTTGTGGTATACTTTTTTCTACTTTATTTTCTTTCATTTAAATTAACGAACTTGAAAATCAAGTCTTGGAGAAAAAATGAAAATCCCAAATTCAGCCAACTCTTTTTTTCTTGTTTTGAATTTTTGGATTTGTCTTGATGAACTTATCATTGCATTTGAATGACTCTATATATCCATATTCATTAGGCTTTGGATATCTTTTCTGATGAAACTTTCATGTTCTTCTCGATGATGAGGTATGAAAAATGACTCGATAATCCAAATCGATCGGTTTTTAAGACAATTATTTTATCATGACATGAAGACTTTCTGATCTATGTATTCCAAGAAAAGAAAATGAATGTTAGTAATTGAATGTAATTGAGAAAAACGGAGAAACATTGAATGACTTGGTCCGAAATTGACAAATTGTTTGAAATGATCGGAAAGGCTGAGTGGATGTTGGATGGGCTGGATTTATGGAGTCGTGTATTGGTCATGGCTATTGAAGTTTCTCTTCAACTGCTAAAACCAAATCATTGAAAACAATTACTAAAAAAGTCAATCAGTAGTTTTGATTGGGTGAATAAAAAACATCAAGAAAGGGTGTTCTGGGTGAGTACCTTGAAATGTTTTGAATTATGATTTTGTATTGAATTAAGTATAAGCTTTGAGGTAATTCTGAATCATATATTCAAGTTCAATTTATTCGCATATTCAATTGAAGGTCTTTATCGTTTAATAAGTTCAGCCATATCAGAATTGTTTCTGCTCGAGTTTGAATATTGATTGTAAAATTTTTTTGGTGTTGTGTTTGCTATAACTATTCTATGGTTTTAATGTGTTGGTTAGCGTTTTTGATACAGAGTTTCAAAGTTGATCTATGAAATGATTTCCTCATTTATGATAGCTCCCATGAGTCGTTGCGCTTTTTGTTTTCAGGTTTTGATGGGATTTTTCACCCAAATAAATCAGAATGTCCAAATTTGATCAACAGTTTGTAAACTGTAGTTATGATTGAATCAGTGAACTATTTGTGAAAGGCTTTGTATGAAGAGTTGGTTTTGAAAGATGTGGATATTGAATCGATTAGAGGAAGATCCAAAGCATGTCGGGCAATCAGTCGGACATGGACTGGCGCAATTATTGGAATATGAAGACTGAATTCTTGAGTCGAACAAGATTGGTAAACATCAGGTCCATTAGCATTAGTATAAGGAAGAAAGAGACAGTCGATTAGAAGATCGGTCGTGACCATAAGCATTCAGACATCCATGCTGAGCTTCACTCTGAAGACTCTGAGCGTGTTCCTCATTTCCTTTCTACGAACACTACTTGTTCCTCTCACTCATCTAATGTTCAGTCTGATCCATTTGTATATATTCCAAATGTCTGTTGTTGTTGTTTCTGTTTTTTTCGTGTGCTTTTTCGTCTTGTCATAAATATAGAAATATTTCTTTGCATTCATTCTCTGCTTGCACGAGAAGCACTGTCGACAGCTCTCTCTTGAATCTCTTCGTTTGTCGCGCAACGCATCCTTTGCTTTTCGTGCCGAAACTTCTGAAGATTTCACAAGCTACTCCATAGCCTGTATCGTTATAGCATTAGTATAAGGAAGAAAGAGACAGTCGATTAGAAGATCGGTCGTGTTGTGGCCCGATGATTGAGGAGGAGAGGAGGTATTTTGTTCTTGTCCGTTGCAGCCATCGAGTCAGGAGTCAAGACGGGGGTGACTATCATTCCTTGAATCAACCAATCACTGTAATCAGCTTTGAATTCAAGAGTTTCAAGGAAAAAGAGATCTTTTGATAGATTTGACACTCACTGGTAGTATGCATCAGTTATCATTGGGGGTTCTCAGTTTCTCATGGCTTCTTTCATCTCAAATGTCTCGTTTATGTAGAAATCTTTGTAATCTGATTTTGAATCTTCAATCATTTGTCCTTCCCAAATCACTTTGCACTTTGAAAGTCAAGACTGAATGAATTGGATTGATGAGTTTTGTTGATGAGCTTCTTTGATGTGTTGATTCATCAAATGTGAATGAATTTGCTTCATGAATTGAATCCCATTGTCACCTTTCTCTAACTTTATCTTTGTCATTGTGATCAAATTGAATGGAGACAACTTGAGGGGAATTATGGTCAGAGTGGTGCTGTTTGAGTTTATCACTGATGGATGTTCATTGGGTGTTAGGAGGCTGGATGAGTGGTTGGAGATATACAGTCATTTAAGAAGAGCTTGCCCCAAATTCCCCGCCAATTCGCTTGAGTTTTGCGGGCAATTTGGGGCAAGCTTTTCTTAAATGACTGTATGTGGATCGGGATGAAGATCAAACACGTAAGCTTGGGTTTTTACTTGATGGACGCGTAAACCTTCAAATTGGAAGTGCTGTTTGGGAGTTTAATCAGGTTTTGCCGCCAAACACGGTCTTCCTTTAACTTGTATGATGCTTACATGCATACATGTAACAACATTTACATACAAAAACCTCAACTTCACAGCTCAATAACTCATCCATTACTCATCAGAAGTACCTGATATAGCGCCAATTATTGATCAATATCACGAGCTCTACAAGATGCACTGTAGTAACCCAAATTTGGACATCATCCAAAGAAGCCCATAACTTCAAAAATAGGCTTTCAGCCAGTTTACAAGGAAAAAAACACCTGTATTCATCATAAGAAGCGCTGTGTAACATATAAGTACATCATCTATTAGTAACAAAGTCATTAAATTGTGTCATTACATGGTTTTTTGGGTTTTTTGGTCAAAATCAATTGGTTTTTAGGGCTGTTGACCACTGTAAGAGTTGTTACACATCAATATATATACTAATGAATGATTTTGGGATTGTTGTTCCCCTTTTTGCATCTTATACCTTTGTTGTAGTGTTATAAATCATCATTTATTTACTACATTTGTACTAAGTTCACTTAAATCCGCCCCTTCAAAGCAAAGAGAAATTTATTTATGTGTGTTTAAGACTATAAGCCTCGTTGAGAATAATACTTATAACAGTATTAGGGGGGTTCAAGTCAATTTTTTTTACTACTTTTATTGTAAAAAACTTTTCCCAAGATCATAAAATTTACGCAAAATTTTATGAAATTGGGAAAATTTATACAACATCCCAATTTTTTTAAGCAGCAAATTTGTGTAAATTTACTGCTCAGAAGGAGATCTGAAAGAAATTTTTCTGGTCCTTTTTTACGAACTGGGAGAAGTTTTTACAGCACAGTACTGTAAAAAACTTTCCCCAATTTTTTAAGAAAGGGCCGTAAATATCTTGACTTGAGCCCCCTTATTGCTAGTAATTAATATTGTTTTGTGGTATTTTTGTGCTTAAAACTGGAATAATACTTATTAAAATTATTGAGAACAACTCTCTGGTGCCTATTATCTTTTTTCTGTTATCACAAAGTGGTCAGTAAGTGCCCTTGTGCTGGTTTCTTTGAAGAAGGCAGTCTTTAGGCAACTTCTACTATTCTCACATTAGTAGATTATCCCTTCTTAGGTGTTGTAAAGCTCTGGTTGAGCTTTAAATACTACAATGGTTGAATGTTGACTGGATTTTGAAGACCAGACCGGATTTGAAAAATTAGAAAAACTTTGTCTAGATTGTAAAGGTGATACCGGATTAGAGCAGGTAGAAGAACTTTCTCTAGATTGCAAAGGCAAGAGCAGATAGTAAAGCTGCCTATATAGTAAAGACAAGACTGGATTCAATAAGGGAGGTAATTGTGGAGACTGTAAAGGTGGGACCAAATTAAAAAAGGTATTGGTGTGTGTACAATCATTGGAAAATGTATTGAAAGTTTCTCTGGATTGATCTCCTTGAGATTCCAATGATTGCTGATATCCACGGTATTCAGGGAAATGATCAGGATGCATGAATCAAGCTGAGTTGTTGGCAGGAATTGGGTTGCTGTTGGATGATGGAAGGGAGAAGCCCATATCAAGATTGATTGAACCTGATGAATACAAATCCAATACTGGAGTTGAATTGCTGGATTGCTGTGTTGTTGAATCTTCACAAGAGTTTTCCTGCTGGCCAACAGGGCTTTGGTAGTTGTGGATCTTTATAATTCCGATTGCTGAATAACCTTTATTACCACTACCATTGATGGGATATGATACAGCCATTGTAAGATCTATCAGCAGATTTTGAGAGCTTTGTGTTGTTGCTAGATTTAATGTAGAGGTCCAAAACTCAAAAAAAACCTTTTGAGATTGATAACTATACTGCCCATTGGTCCAATCTGCACCAGAACAATAGAGTTCAGTCTGAAAGTGATGTAATTTTGAGTTTTTGACCTCAAAAGTTAGAGCCCATTTGGCTGAATTTTGAAAAAATTGTTACACAAAACCAATTTTTTGATCTGCCCCTTGAAAAAGGGGCAGATTGAAAAACTCAAAATTCGGCTTTTTTGTTTACCAATCAGTCGACCAAATCGGTCAACAAAAAATCAAAATGGAGGGGCAAATGAGCCCAAAAACTCTTTTTGGTCTCAAAAACAGCCTCAGGGCTGTTTTTCAAAATTGAAGTTTTTTTGATTAAAAACTGTTTTAGGTTTTGATCAAAGACCGTTGCTGAACGCTTCTCTTTTTGTCAAAAAACAAAAACCGTATTTGGCCAAATACGGTTTTTGGCTTTGGTGGAGTATTTGGCCAAAAACCGTATATGGTTTCCAGCCGAACGGGCCCTTAAATCTGGTGATGAGAAAACTTTTCAAAAATCTGCCAGTAGATTTCAATACAACAGCTGTACTTTTTGTTTAATTTCAAGTGATCAATGGAAGAACACTTGACTTTTTGTTTACCAAAACAGACCAAAACATGGGTTCAGGGATTTTGGTTGGACATATCAGTCTGAATAAGATCAGAAATATGTATGAACTCAAAGTGAACTATGTAACTCATTTATGGTACTCAAAACCACTAGGTTCAAGCCACCTTTTTCAAAAAATGTGAAAAACATAGATTCAAAGTTGATCTTTTTGCAGGGGAATTCCTGGGAATTCTCTGGAACTTTTTTTTTGGAGTTCTGTACGGTTCATTTTCTCCGCAAAAACAACATTTTGAAAGCAGGTTTTCAAGAAAGGTAGCACGGACCTAGTCGTTTTGAGTACCGTAATTGGATTTGTTAATGTGTTCTGAACTTCTGCTTAATGTTGTTTAGACTGTACATATGTTGTGAGCGTAGATGTCTGTGCGTCTTTCACTAGGATACACACATATGTGACATATTAGATAGTTGTTAGTCTTGTGCCGATGTGGGAAGAGCAAGGTCCCTTCGTTACTCTACGACTTGAGGATCTTGACTAACCTTGTGCCTCGTATTCCCATCGGCACACTATAGTATCAACAGGATTGGTTCTTGAATGATTTCTTTTTGAATAGGAATATCAATAAGTTATAACTAGAACTTGAGTTGGATATATTACCGATTTCCTTCAACCAAATCATCAATTTTCCATCTCATCCATCCTTTTCTTTTTGGAAAAAGATCTTAAGAGCATCTCCAACGGTGCCTTGTAAACGTAACGATACGTAAGCTGTATGTTACGTTTACAGGGCTGGGTCAAAAAACGACCCTCCACCGGTCGGCAGATTTCTCACCTCTGGCCACTCGTGTGAAGTTTGGTTTGAGGGATACTGGGTATTGCATGTCAAGACCTTCATCCATGAAGGGCTTTCGCAAAAGATGCAGGAAGCAGTATTGGTGACGTTTAGGACATAATCATACCACATGCGTCCAAAGATAAATATGATAATCGAAAGAAATTACATATCAAGTATATAGTCAATGAGATATCAGTCAACTTTTAAAAGGAATATCGTGCGCTTTTGGCGTTTTTGGCAGGAGCACGACCTTGGAAGTCCCTCCATCATGTGCGCGGTGGAGGGAAATCATTTTAAAGAAAAAATACAGCTTACTGTATGTTTTCAGACAAGCCTGTACGCCTTTTGGTGATTCAGGACCGTTGGAGATGCTCTAAGCCAGAGAATCCGCTGCTCAATGGAATCCGTGAGCCTCGTTGTATCGTGAGCGTGAGTCTGGCACAGTAACGCAGTGAACATGTAATAAGATTGACTGTCCGACGGGTCGGAAAGTCACACGCCCGGATTGGTAGACACTGTCACATACGGTACCTAAATTTACCTCTGACATTATCTCATCACCCCGTTCTCGCCATTCCTACTCGTCCATCAACAACCAACAAAGCAGAAGTAAGGGCAAAGCATTAACCCGGTCAACTCAATCACAGATCAAGGACACGGATGTACAAAGCAAACCCTTTCCCGTTCCTTTAGACGGATGTAACTAGATGTAACTGTAACGTACTTACGCATAGCCCATTCAAAGAAATATATATGCATTTCGTTTTATATGACCAAAACCAATGGACAGTGTTACACAGTTCATGAATCACAAAAAAGAGGCATTAAGCATAAATGCCAAACAAATGACCACCAGGCAGGGTCACCAGCGCTTTGACAAAGCTTAATGATCCACTTTGGTATTTTCAGGGTTACTTACGGCTGGTCAATGACCGAACCAATCACATAAGCACGGCACAAAAACATGCTTAGCGACACTCAAACGGTTAACATTTACCATGCTATGATGATGATAGATATAATCAAGCACAATTGATACCGCACTAAGAAGGTACAAAGTACATAGACTGCACGGAAAAGCATTAATCTTCACCAACACATCCAGTTTTAATTCTGTCCTCCATTGGGTTCATTTATTGCCTTCAGCCACCCACCTCTTCATTCGATCATTCCATCCTGATTTTTTCTTTAAATTTTACTACGAGTTTTACTTTGCTTTAATCTATCTTTCAAACTTCCTTTGTTTTTGAATATTCTGCTCAATCGCCTGACATTTATCGCCTAACTTTTATCGGTTTACTTTTATTGCCTTACTTTCATCGCCATCATAATGCTTGTCAAGGATTTGATGAAAGATTTATCCGAGTTGACACCAACCATCCACGACAGCCTGACGGTCAGTCAGCTTTGCAACTTTGGTGCGCTTGCGGCAGACTTTTTGAGACGAACCGATCAGAGTTATGGACCCGCATGTGACGAAGGCCCTATCGCATTCCTTACACATTGTCTCGACCCAGATCAGCCCTCAACTACATGGGCTCAACTATGGTACTTGGTGTACCCTGATTTGAGAACCTGCGGTCACAACACCTCCCAATTCTACCAACATGGCATTCCTTCCGAATCACGTGCTACGAACGCCATTATCATTCCAGAGCACACCATCAGTCCTCCTACCTCTGTTTGCTTCACATGCGTTGATGAAGACAACTATGACAAGGCCCACCCACTGGAGATGCGGCGCCAAATTTATGGGTACATGTACGACATTGGTGGTGTTGAAACTTTGCAATATTTCTCGGCGTATTGTCGCAGTAAATCCATTACACCAAACTTCATAATGAGTATTCGGATACTGACTAAGCACATCCCTACTGTTACAGGTTGCAATACCACCTACACGCCCTGCTATATGTGTCGTGGTGATTATAGAGAATATTATACAAAGGAAGAAGGACAGCCCGAGGACTACTTTCAAGTCGGCCAGCACTATTTCATGACTCACAAACTTGCAGACTACCACAACCATCTCCAGATGCTTGGAAAGTAAGTAAATTTATTTTCACAAAACTCGAAAACATCACAAAACCAATGCTGTGGTACATGTAGGGTGTCTATCTACAACTTGGTCAACGCCTACAATCAATCACATGCTCAATTTCACACAATACACCCGAACGATTTTGCAGAGCCCACTCACACTCGGCCGCTAAGTGAGGAAATCTGCTCAATGGGCCTTGACATACATCGCCTGATGTTCAGCTACAACAAGCGCAAACTTCGTTTGCAAAGCGACGCCCATGGAGACGACTCTCGACGATTTTTTGGCGCTATGGAGAACCATACGGCATGGCTTCATCACGAAGGATCGGATTTTGCATCTCATATCTGTTCTGTTTGTACCAAAGTGGAAGTATCTCCCGAAAGCGAAGAAGGTACCAGTACGTACCTTTACTTTCAGCCTCGACTCCCCCGTGCATCCAGCTGAATTCTTCTCATTTGATGTTATCCACAGTCATACGAGCCCTAGTGACAGACGGAATCACAATAGGACACTGGTCCTGCAGCGTCTCCGAAGTCCAACTCAAGGCTCTAGACCCCGAGTGGCCTATGATCTACTGCGACATATCTCTCGAAAAGGTGACCGATCGATACTGCTCTAGACATCAAGAGCTGCTTAACGACCGGTGCCAAGCTCAACCATGCGTTGAAAAAGTTGTTCCCGGTTCAAAGACTTGTAAAAACCTGGAGCATCAAGCTGCGTACAAGGATTTTCAAGACCAAAATAGCTCTCTCTTTGGATTACCTCGCAAGTTCAATCGACCAAACACCCGCATCCAAATCAATCCTACCGACATGCTTTCGGCAAGAACTGGCGAAATCACTGTTGGAGAAGAAGAGATGATGTACGCTGAGGTTGAAGAGCGCAAACATGAGGCCGCACGTGACGGCGGCGAGAAGAGCGCAGGTTCTAAGAAAATCTTGCTATCTCGGCAAAGATCCCACAATGAACAGTTTATGGTTGCTTGTTGCGGAGTTATAGCCGCCAGGAAAACTTTCTTCAAATCAGAATTGGTGCCCAAGGTAAAGGTGAGTACTTTGTAGTATCTGCTTCGCATTTACCTTCCTTTCTATACGTTTTAATGAAAATCTTCTCATGGTTTTGGTGGTATATTTGAAACAGGAGTTCATCAAGGAGACGTTCCCCGAGGAAATGCCGCAAGTCATATTTTATGACAATGCGTGTGGTCTTTATGCACACATCCACAATAACCCAGAAGATTCGGAACGATTCCGCCATAACTTACTCCCAGTCGACACATTCCACATCAAATCACACAAAGAAACCCACACGACTTGTTGGGAAAACAATGATCCTCACATTTTCCCGGAACTGAAGACATCTGACGGCAAGAAATGGCGATTCAACGCGTCTGCCGCCGAGATAGTCAACGCGTGTTTTGGTAGGTTTGATTCCATCTTGCGTAACATGCATGCAGTGCGTTATAATTTCTTTTTGGACGAGATGATTCGCCTTCACAATGTGCGGCTGTGTGATCAAATCAAACAGAGGGAGAACGTCAAATTTTTAGGCAATGTCGATTATCGCACCACCCCGTTGTAATTTTCCTCTCTCCTCTTTTACTTTCATATTATTTTACTGTTATCTTACTTAATTATCCTTGACCGGTTCCTACGTTTCTCTCACTATGTGATTGGTTCCTATGTTCTAACACCAGCATGACCCCCTGATTTCGTCTCTAAGTGTCGTATTTTATTTTCATATCACTCATTGAATGCAATTTTTATTGGAGAGTTGGAGAAATTGAAAATAACAACACGATTAATGAGTAAATCATTATAATTTTGAAATAAATGGAAAATCTAACTATGAGTGGAGTGTGAGAGCGATAAATTGATGAATACATTTTTTGGTTTGAAAGAAATGGATTTGAGATAGTGTGATACAAAATGTGCAACACTCCACTGCACTTTAACATCACCAGTTACTAATTGTCATTCACTCTTTCCATATCTAGTTTCTCGCAATAGATGTTACATTTATGTTGGTACTCAAAATGTATAAATGCATTCTCAATCGTTTCGGCACATACAAGGGTTTTTTGACTGGTTAATCAATATCATCGTACATAGTTAGTTTGGATTTGCTATTTCTGAAATAATGTAATTATTAAAATGTGACTGAACTTACCTTCGGTTATAGCAGACTATGTTGGACAATTTACCTCGAACATCACAGTCTATTTGGGTGATAAGTGTGTTGCCACCACTGACATGGTACGAGTAATGTACCAGGCCGTGAATCACAGCTTTCCATGGATCGGTATCACGGATACCGTCGCCACCAAACGTATATTCATTGACGTAGCGGTCATGCTCGCGGCTCGTTGGAGGGCCACACACATACCAACCCGGGTCATTACTTTGCAAAAACCCAATAGCTTGGAAAATAAATAAGTTGTTAACCTGCATATTCATGACATCAAAAGGTTTAACTTACATAAAATGTTGTAGAAGCATGATATGGAGATTTATTACCTTCAAAGCAAGGGATTTGGTATGCAAGTCCTGAATGTCAATACATTCCTCCTCTCCGGGGTGTCGATGTGTCATCCAGCGGTTCATGAGACTATCTTGATAGTCAGTCAACAAATTTGCCACATAGCGGTTAGCTTGAACAAATGCAAGAGCATGTGATCTTGAGTTTGATTTGGAGTCGTCACACCAAGCAGTATGATATCTGGCTGTGACCGTTGATTCGAAGCCGTCCCGTTCACATTTATATTCTTTTGCTATCCATTCGTTGGAATCCCTGGTACCATACAAGTCTATGTCTTTGCCAATAGAATAAACTACCAGATAGCGGGAATATCCATCAAGGTTTTCCGGTACATATATATGTGGCTGAACATATATATGTCTTCGATACTTATACATGAAGGCGGCTCGCAACGTGTTCTCATCATCTATAAGTTTGAAAGTATTAGTAAGTGTGCAAAGAAGACCCACATGTAATAAACAAAAATAATGACAACGTTAAGTAAAACAATAATCACTCAACCAAAAGGTTTAGAATATCTCATTGCATCATGAAACCAGCCGGGCATTCCCCTGTGCGGTACACTTTCGAATCCACTTGACATCAGTCGCAAGGGCGCGCGGGGAGGTGTGACATTTGCAGAACCCACAGTGGGGGTCGTATCGGTCTGATCGGTTTTCTTTGACGGCAGTTGATCGATTTGGGAAGTATCGACTTCAGTCTTCTTGTCATCCGGAGGCACCGAGTGTTGCAACACATCGCCTTCGCCGTCTTCCGTCTTGTGGACGACAGAAATACCGGCGAGTTGGTCCACTGTAGATGTTGACAAACCCCTAGCGTCGATTTGTGAAACAGATGAAGCTGCCGTCGTAACAGATCTACAACATTATGAAGAAGGTCAGCACATAAGTATACTGACGTCAAATTCGCGTATTGACTTGCCTATGATTGTCTACCATAGTGCAGCCGTCTTCCTCAGCTGGGGCCGTAGAAGGCGGAGTTGACGTAGCGTATTTTGCAGATGATCGAGTGCGGGATGGCATTTCGAAATGAATCTAGGACGAGATTGTCGTCAATAATTGGACGAAGTAAATATGAGGACCATAAGTATTTACAGTACGTATCTAGATGTTATTGAATAATTTATGAACGGCAATGATCGAACAGATGAAGAACAGATGGAATGAATATTTTATGAATGTTGATGTTTGAACAGATGAAATGATCAATGTCAATTATTATATATAAACGCGATGTAAAATATTGATATAGAGGTTGAAGGGTTTAAGTGAAATGGTATCGATTGTGTCTCAGAAGTTTATAACAACTTTTGCTACCAATCATTTACGATCACTGGGAAAAACTGCTATCTGAATATTCCCGGATCACCAAGCGTCTGATTATATATACCGCGATGTCCGTAAGGGCTATCAAAGCCATCCGATCACATCCGATCGCTAGTTTTTCCATTTTCCCGATACCAAGTGAGTGATGTGAGCCGCATTGGGATCAAGCCGAACTTACCCAACTGACATATGTGCAAGCTATCCGGCTACATATGGCATTGCTTGACCATGTATAATATATATAATATATTGTCACCTTTGTTGGGGTACAATACCAGTTACACTGGCGAGTTGAATTAGACTGGAAGTGATTTATCTGCAATTCTATCAAACACATGGTTGGTAGTATTGGGACATGTATTGAAAAAAATTGGTTGCACATAACATATAGCAACAGCACGATATGATTATTTGCAGGATCAAGAAACGTAATTACAATACAATAAACAGTGAGGAACACATACTGAATAGGAGTAAAAATCGACCATGGGGTCTGCCTATGTTTGTTACAATTGATTCAAGAAAGATAAAAGAAAAGTTCGCCTTAAATTAATAAGAAAGGCAGTTACATACACACACATGTTCAATGAGATCGCGAGGAAGAAAAGATAAGCAATGACTATTGACCACATAACAATAAAGCAAGGTAAAGAGTTTATAATGACAGAAAATATAAATAATACAACTAGAGCTTGACTTGCTTGACCGGCTTTGCATTGTCAAAACGCGAGTCTGTCCGCCTCCACTCGGCAAGGAAATGATTCTGGCGAGCGTTGGCCACTTTCATATTGCTGTTGCGAGCTACAAACGGTGCAAGTCGATTTTCATGGTCAAGGTCTTCGCACCATCTTACATAATGCGATATAGTGGATGTGGCATATGTAAATCGAGTTCCAAATACAACATCAAAAGCTTCTTTGTTATTCAGCTTTTGCGGTCCATCAAGAGTAAGGAGATATAGACGTGACAATTCAGCCATGGTGGCGACATTAGACCACATTGGTCCTTGCCTAGATCGTTTACGCTTTGCCGGTCGTATGTTTGATGAGTCGTTGCCATTGGTCAAGGTACTACTACTGCCTATATCAATAGACGGAGAGCGTAAACGCTTGTTACCTTGGTGTGAGCCTGATTGGAGAGGTGGTCTTGTTGAGGAGTCCGTTGGAATGTTGTCGTCGGGAGTTTCGCTGGGTTGAGTCGGAGTGCTTTGGTCCCGGCCACGTGGTGTAATCTGCTGACTAACAGGCTCAGGTGGCGTCACCAGATTGATCATCCTAGCCTTGCCTTTGACCTTGTTTTTAGGTGTCACTGATTCTTTGCGCTGTATAAAAGCGGCCATGGTCATGCTAGCCTTCCTGTCGCCTGTGGAAACTGACGCTAAGTGGCGGTCGACGTCGTTGCATTCAGATGGGTCGAGACCGGGGAATACGACCAAAATCTTGCGAATCTTTACTGGGTAAGTAACTACGATGTCCATCGACGTGTGAAGCTGGTGGTTGGAATGCGTGCAATGTTAAAATTAAAAATTCAGTTCTCAATCGGGGTAAAGTCGATTATGGAGAGAGATAAACAAGAGGAACATACCCATAGTTGGTTATCCTCATTCCAAACTTGCAATTTGGCTTTTGGATTCGCACCTAGCTGCTGAGCAACTAGTTCATTGATCTCGTTGCATTCGGCCAAACAAAAATCTGGCCAGCTCGCGGCGTGCGCCCAGCCTCCCCAGTATCCAAGAGGGTGTTCCTGTAAAGCAAAGTTTCGTTTCCAAGGGTAAGCAACTTAATCAACTGATACATAAAGTGGTGTTAGGTGGAATTCTCACCTCCGAGCCCGCCCAGACGACCAATGCAATGGTCTTGCTTGCAGTCTCAGCCTTCGCTGTGCGCTTCCGTGCTGCGGCTTTTTGCTCTAAACTCATTCTCCTATATTCGTCGAGGAAATCGGTTTGCACTTTCCCTTTATACTTTCTGACACCGTTGCTTCGTCCTCCCTGAGTTATTGCTAGAGGAGCCTTTGGCTGTTCACCAGGTTCTGCAACGGATGGTGATGAGATAATGTCGATGATGTTCCGGTTAGGTAGTGAGGGAATAATTGACACCCTTCCGTTCTCTTCGATTTCCTTCTGTTGTCGCTTGGCCATCGAGTTGTGCTTGGGACATGGGGTGAGACCGGAAGTGTTGAGTGCCAAACAACACTGAGGAAGTTAATGATTTCATTAACTTGAACATCATTCATCAAATCTAGTTACTTTAACTTACGGCTTTGCAAGCGTTGACGGGACATCTCTCATTCTTGCGGGTTTGATGGCCTGCAGCGATATGACCATTTACTCCCTTGCATTCAAGTGAAGAGTTGTTCGCAGTGCCTGCAGGACTTCGTTCCGTAGTGGTGCTGGTGGACGCCTGAGTAGCAGGGGGAGTAGGTGGGGCATTCATGAGCCGATGGATTTCCATAAAATCGTTGGTGGTAACACTGTTGTTGATGACAGTGGCGGCGGAATCAACTACTCGTCGATTTAGCAAGCGGAGTTGCTCTTGAAAATGTTCAGTGTTGTAGGTTCGAAGCAATCCGTCTTTGCTGGAGTCAATTGGGCACTACAACAATGGAATCAAGTTTAGTTGTTTTCATGATAGTTATTTTGAAAAACCTTGCAAATGAGATAAATAAAAAACTTTACCTTGACGCCAGTTAAATGCTTATGTTGGGATTTAAAGTACACAGTCGAATGGGTAGGTCTTGTCCTGCAAGACTTCGATTTGCAGACCAAACCTGTCTCTGTTCCTGAGGTAAGAGGAGGGTACGGGACACGTCTATAGGGGTTGATCGCCGTGAGGTTGTAATTGGGGACTTTCTTCTCAGGCATTGGAAGGAGGTTGATGATTCGTGCAAAAATATGGGCTATCAATATATATATTGCATGGATAAAAGCAGTACCCTGGTTGCCTCGAGGATCTTCTACATCGCCTTTCCGTCCTTCACCTCCCGTGCCCGTGCTCATATCATCACATTCTTCTTGGCCAGTGCTGGCCTTCGTTGCGCGGAAGATGTTGAACATCTTCATACCTTGGGTTAATCGTTTAGAGAGTGATTGCTAGGATGGATGTCTGAAGATCCCTTTGGGAATGGCCTGCGAGTGTCATTACAGAAGCGGGATGGGTATGTTCGGACGTGTATTGCCTCATCCGAATCGGGGATATGATATAAAAAAAGTTCTACCTGTATCACTGCGATACTTACAGAGAGCGCTCACTGCCCACCGATTTGGTGAGCCTCCCGGATTCCATTGATCTCCTGGTACTCTCCTCTAAGCACAGCAATCCAACTAATCACTTGGCTTTACTGTCAGACTCACAAGCTGTTTAATTTGATAGATTACACTTCAAAGCCAGATTCACTGACGAATCAAAGATTGGATCATACATGATGAACATTGGCTTACTACACCGATGGCTTATTGCTATCAAATTCGATTTCACACTCTCAACGCAACGCAAGCACGGCGGACAGCGGGATGAGAAGAAGCTCATGATGTCACTCTTTATCACAAAATGGCTTAAGCAGTTGGATCCCGCCACACATGCAGAGACCCGAAAGATGAGACCGATCATAAGTTCATCTACCTAAATTGATTCTTTGTTATCTACATAGACGAATGCAGTTTTGTACATGGAATTTGATAACCCACATTAGCTTCAGTAGCCTATATGCATTCAAATTTTGTCATCTTTGGTATAACCGATATGTATGTACGTCCTACATCATCATCTTCATGAATGAAATCCTCGCGATCATAAAACATCAATGTAGCATGCGTGTTAAGGGTTTTGTTTGAGCTGCTTGAACTAAAGGGAACAGTTCTGACGGTTCTTGAAGCATTGCAGATGTATACCAGTTCTTAATTACTTTTTAAACATTTACTTGTCAAACCTCAGAGTCAGATGATATCATTTCGAAAGATAATCTTGAGGTCTCACATCCACGGTCATTTGATTCCCTTTTTATTGATCTATCCTTAAGACTGCTCATTTTTCTGCGATCATTCAGAACTCGTTTGTCTATAGGTCTTCCTTCACTACCTTCTCCAGTTGCAGAATTCATTCCTTGATTTTTTGTCTAATCGATTTCAGAACTTTTCGTATCCTTTGATCTGTTCTTTCGATTGCAAAGTGATTGTTTGCATCAAGATTTGCCAATCAAATCCGAAATTTTAATTTTACTAGCAGGGAGTTTTAAGAGGTAAAATACCTAACATATTCACTACAAAAGCCCTTCATCAAAAGATTGTAAGTTTTTAATCAACTTATCCTCTTACAAAAACTTTTTTTCGAGACAAAAGAAATCAATCTTTGGCTGTGAGAAGTAATGCTGAGATATGGTTTGTTGGGCTGTTTAGAAATTATTTACACAACCTCATCAAAGAATTACCATTTTAGCAATATGTTATCAAAATTAATTTTAGGATTCTGCCTATGGATTCCTTCTCATACCTACGCCGCTCTATTGCAATTCCACGCGACATCGAGTGTAGCACACACATCTTCAGATCTCAGCGAAGCTAACGCACCAGCTGGTGCTGTTTCTGCAATCACCTGG
The DNA here is from genome assembly GCF_000204055.1 of Melampsora larici-populina 98AG31. NCBI lineage: Eukaryota > Fungi > Basidiomycota > Pucciniomycetes > Pucciniales > Melampsoraceae > Melampsora > Melampsora laricis-populina. The sequence continues at coordinate 127,177 of NW_006768846.1, read as the reverse complement.
AGTCCTGGAACAATGACGATGACCGAGAGAATGACAGAAGGCGCGCAAGCTGAAAGAACCCAAGATGAATTAACCCACGACGCTTTATTGGTAGATTTCGACCAAGATGTTCATACTGGACAGGTCCCAAATATGGCAACCTTAAGGAGATTGCTTCGTCAATCCACTGAAATCTCACCTAGCCCGGGCCAGGGCCAGACCGATCTTCATGCACCAAATTTAGTTGGAATGAGAAGATACAGTTCAGAAGAACTCTATCATATCGAACAGAAAGCTAAACAAATGAAGAATGGGTTTGATTACACATACTTACCAGATGGTAAATTTCTAAGAAACCAAAAGACCATGTGGGATGTTCATGGATTCGGTGGAAGGATCAGAGTTTATGATTACGAAGATCATGAGTTATTATATCAAACAGATTGTTGTTATTGTAAAGGTCAGAAAAGAGATTGGGATGATCTGACGACTGGAGAAGCTTGGTTAGAGATTGCTGCTTATGGATGTGGTGGGATAGCTTGTGGTGCATTGACTTTTGCAGTCAAGATGATGTGTGGACTCTAATGAATACCTGGCATCAAATCATAACTTTAATATATTCAAAGAAATAACTCACTAATTGGACCATGGAACAAAACCAATTGTGCAAGTGCATACTACTTCAACATTTCCTAACACAGTATATAGCAAATTATTGAAATGGAAAAAGCCAATATTGTAACATAGCTAAAGAATTGAGGATAGGAAATGTCAGAGTCGAACAGTAAAGATTGTTTAATTCACCAATTATGGAACATTCTTATTTCTTCTTGTGATAAAATCTTATTTATTCCTTCAATCTTGAACCTTGATGTCAACATCCACTGTTTTGAATAATACCTATATACCTTTTGGATTCTTCATGATCAAATGATGATCTATTATCAAATTGCAGATTCAGATGAATCAGTTTCAACTTGCATCATCTGTCCTGGGATGACCATGGATTAGATTGCTCGGCTTCTCTTATATATCAATAGGCTTGACTCTTTCAATGAATTCTTACTGACCACAAACTCTACGAGATCTATTCATGTCACGTCTTGGTCAGTCTAATTTGATACTGATGGTATTCAAGTTTTGTGAAATGAGTGCCATAAAATCAGTACCACATTATTGGATATTAAACCAATGAGCCTACTTGTTAGAGCTCAATCAGTTTATCTGCTCAATGATCTAACAGTGGGCACCAAAAACCTAGTATTTTTCCATCACCACAAAAAGAGCAAAATTAACATCTTTTATTACTTGAGAGTCTGATGGAATTTGAAGTGAAAGAAGACTTAATAAACATATCATAAAACGTCTTTTTTGGGGGGTGTATACATTTTGATGGTAGAAAGAAGTCACAAATCATCATGAACAATAATTCCCAAGACTATAAAAATGAGATTGTTATCAAAAAGAAAGAAGAGGGTATGATCTCCGAATGAAGATCATACAAAAACTCAATATGATAACTTTAATCTCATATCTATATAAGCTTCAGCCGTGATTGGACCATATTTTTTAGGATCATGAGTAGGATGAAAACAAGTTTCTAAACAATCAATCAAAGTACCTCGATCAGGTCCACAAAAAAATGAAATCAAATAACGTTCAGGAATAAGATTGGTTTCACTCAATGGAAGACTAACTCTATGTAAAGGAGATTTAAAATGATCATTTGTCCATCTCATCAAAAGATCACCTACATGTAAGATCACCGTATTAGGGATTGAAGGAATCGGATTGAATTGATTAGGTTTGAATTGATCTTCGATTTCTAATCCTGATTGTTGATCTTGAAAAAGGATAGTAAAAGTAGAAAAATCAGTATGAGGACTGAATCTATTGATTGATAAGTTATGATCGTTTTTGATGATTGAAGGATAATGTGATAATCTGATTTGATTATCAGCTTGGATATGAAAGTTTGATAAATAATCTTGATGTTCAATCCCAAGTAAAGAGATTGATATAGCTTCAAGTAATTGATGTTCAAATTCATAACATTCTTGATAAAACTTTTTGAAAAAGTCTTGCATTCCATTCAAATGATAATCTTTTTCAATTGGATCAGGTAACCAAAGGTTTTGAAGTGAAGGATTGGATTGAAAATTAAATTTTCCTAAATCAAACGTTTCACGTTGATCATCTGGTTTTGATCGATTTGATTTGATTGAAATAGGATTCTTTAAATCATTTTGTACCACTTTTTCAATTCCGATGGCTGAGTAACCTCTATTAATACTACCATCGATCGGATGTGATACTTTTTGTTTAATTTCAAGTGGTAAATTGAAAAACTTTTGACTCTTTGTTTACCAATACCAAGAACAGATCATGAAAGAGATGAGCAAGTGATTTGTTTGATTGTCTAGATAGATAGAAATTCATGAGATGTAAGATGTTGTTACTTACCCATTGGAATGCATCTTGAATGGTTTGATTTTGAATAGGAATCTCTGTTAAATAAAGATAACCAAAGTTGTTGAGTTGATGATTGATTTGATTTGATAATTTGATTTTAGATTGAATTGAAGTTGATGGATTATGAAAAGTTGAGAAATCGATAATCTTGTTTGGATTCATGATTCGAATATTTTCAATTCAAGTTGATGAGGTAGTCTTGAATGCGCTTTCGAAAGCATTCTTGAATAGTTTGATTGGTTTTATATTTTTTCATCACTGGCTCATGATCACTAATCTTGGCTGTGTTTGATTGCTCAAGCTGTGAAATTGGTCATTTGGATCAAAAGCCAGATTGAACTTGAAGTTGGCTTACAACTTGAATGAGAATGATCAAAGTGATTAACACTGGCTTAACAATTCTGATCAGCTGATTTTTTATTATCTCACTTGGAAATCATTGTATCTTGACTGAGATACTGCCACTTATAACACTGCTGACTGAAGTATATAGGCTCGATGAAGCCATCCTACCAAATTTTCAAGGGCTATAGAAATTCTTTTGCATTTTGAAACCAAGTTGCCAATCGATTTACCTTCAGCTCTTTACCAAAACACTTTCTGTTCCTTTCATTTTGGGTTTTGAGATTACGCTCCGTCAGTTCGACTTCAGTGATCTCTTTACCGAATGAAGCTTTGAATCATTATCTGATCACTATCAGGCTATAAATTAGGGTATACAAATATGTTCTGGGAATTTCCAGAAGGTTTTTTCCAGAACGCCAGAACCCTTCTGGCATTCGGGAAAACACAATCCAAAATCTGCAGCCGTCTGGATCAAGTGATCGACGGTGATCCCCCACCTTCAGCCAACCAAGCAGCCCTCACAAAAATCCAATCGTCACACCGTTGGCCTTTGACTTTCAAAACCTCGGCCCTTAAGATTTGAAGCAGGTTTTTAAATGTATTTTCATCTTAAGAGGGATTCATCGGTTTCAATTTGTGTTTGTTTCTTAGTTTTCAAATGTCTCTCAAAAGGAAACGAGATCTTCAAGTGCACAAAATCAATCGATGCACAGTCTTGTTTTGTATCCTTTTTGAGATTTCTTCAGTCTCACTTGACTTGGTGTTAAGCTGTAAATATGTACCTTTTTGAATTGAAATGATTGTTGTTAATCGTGTTTTGAGTTTTTAAAACGATCATTGTTGATCTCGTTTGATTTGTCAATTTCAGACCGCTTTTCAAACTAATGAGATCATTGTTTCCGAACCAATCTCTTTGAAAACCATGTTAGTTACCTACTTGAAAGCTTTGCTCTTCATGTTGACTGTCTTTGTGATTTGTCTGAAAACCGACTTCACGAAGAAGTTGAACATTAATTGAACTCCTCAGAAATTTGATTTCAATTCTCTAATCGACTCGAAGATCTTTTCTCGACAGATGTTCGAGTCGATTAGAGAAAAATGTTGTATCTCAAATGTCTAATCGACTCGAGGATTCGAGGTGAGAGTAGTGAATCGTGATGAGATGAAGTAGCTGATGGTGATGTGATTTGGTGCTGAGGTGAGTAGGGATGAGGGGTGAGCTGGTGGAGTTGGGTTGTGTTCACGGGGTTTCTGGCATTCTGGAAGTGTGGTGCATTCAAATTTGCTGAATGCCAGAACGCCAGAACACACCAAAAAAAAAACTTCTGGCGTTCTGGAAAAAACCTTCTGAAAATTCCCAGAACATATTTGTATACCCTAAATGTTAAGATACCGCTGGCTGGTATGATCGTGTGATTCAGTACAGTCCTTTTCTTCATTCTCAGTTCTCAGTGATCATTTCTTTCGTTTTCATCCTCATTCTTAGCCTTCGATGTATCAAAAGATTTTTTTTCGGCGGTCCATCTGGTTCTCCCGGCCTATGAACAAAACAAAAGCCAAAATATCTGACACACGGGTGGCGTTCCTTTAGTTTACCTTTTGCTTTTCCTCATGCCGGTGTGATGTTCAGCCCCTAAAGCCCAGTCATTGAAACCGTGTGTTCACGAATCAAATTCAAGAATTTATAGATATTAAAAGGCTACTTCTAGACTACCTTTCAGAGCTCATTTCTTCTCTAACCATTTTTTCCTAATCAAATCTCACTCTTTTGACCACTCTATTGTGTTTTGAAATATCTTCTTGCTCTCTTGCTGAGCCTGTACTCCAAGATGATTCACATCTCCTTTAAGATTTGTTTTATAATCTCTTGTCTATTGGTTCATTGCCTAAAGGCTAATCAGGACCAGCATGTTACAGTTCAGTGTAATGGAGCCTTTGCAATTCCTGACTCGAAAACTGGTGGTATGTGATTTCATTAAAGTTGTTTCTTTTCCTTATCCAATCTCTAATGACTATAATCTCAAAGAATCACTAAAGTAAATATGTCTTTTGATCGATTATATTCCTATAGTATGTCAACAGGAAATTCCTAAAAAGAAAAAGTATAGTTGTGATCTTTCAAGTTGTTCACTTAACTGTAAGGATCTTTATAAACATTTTCTTATCATCATACTTTGATCTTATCTTCACTATAAAACTAATTAAATTGATCTGTTTGGTTGACTTCATTTAAGCTCATCTTTGGGTCCCGATGAATAATTGTCAACTTTTTCAATCACCTATCAAAGATTTCAGTAATCAACAATGTAGAGAATATGCTTGGACTGGATACGATTATGGTAAGGATCTTAAAGTTTTAATAATCCTTTTTTTTTCCAAAGTCTTCATTTCGGTTGATCATTCGATTTCGAAATCTTCTTTAGATTGTATTAATCCCGGTACATATAAATATACGTGTCCTTATACTCCTCAAAATATACCTTCTATGAGTCAGTGATCGATTTCTTTGCTCGATCAGAAAAAAAATCCTTTAACTGACATGGATTTGTCTTCTATGACATAGTTTGTAGATATTGCTTGGAAGTACCGTTAGGAATCTTATGAAGAAAAATCTTCATGATTAGTTTATGGTCTTCTTGATCACTTGGTCAAAAAGTTGACAAGAAGTTAACCCTCCTGTCCGGAAGAAGAACTTCTTACTAATTAGAGCATTGGTGGCTAGATGATGAAAACCTTGCTTCCTTTTAGCATTCGAAAGAGTTTGTTTTTGATAAAATTTCTTATTTATTAAATCGAGATGTGAAATTTAATTCACTGATCTCTACTAAATCCAAGTGAGAGTATACCCTTCACAACAGCACAAGCTAGCTAATGTGATGATATACTTATCAATATTTATTTCTTGACCTTTGCCCAAAACTCAAGATAATTAAAACATTAACATCAAACACTTGATATTGAATCTTATTGATGTTGAAGTTCCAAAATTTTGAGAAGTGAATTCTTCAAGTCTTAATGTGAAAGTTATGGAGTTGCAAGTACATAGGCATACTTCAAGTCAAGAAAATGATTTATAAGACATGATAAAAAAAGGTAAAATCACCTTGTGAAAACTTTTGTATTCAATCAATGTAATCCACAAACCATCAAAATGACGGTGTTTATGTTTTTGAATGTCCAAGCAGAAACACAAGGGTGAATTTAGCAAAAGTTTTAAGCTTATCAAGCTTTCCTACATCTTTGTCACTATGTATGTAATCCAACAAACTATTCAAGAAGATCACATACTTCTTTTTCTTTCAATGAAGAATGAGATGTCTTATAATTAAAAAATCAAGAGTGTTCTCAAGACTTTCTGTTTTGAGAGGTTTGTTAAACCAACTCTTGAATTTTCAAGGTTTGTTCTCTTGGACTAATTTTTCAAACAGCTTGTAGAGTTTGTACGTATCATGTACATTAATCATTAGATTGGTTTATGGTGTTGATCAATTTCTTGCTCGTGATTTATTGGAAGATGAGTGAAAGCTAGAATCAAGGCTCGAAAGAATCTATTGAAAGCTCAAATGGTTCAATTTCTTTCTTTAGAATATAAACAAATCGAAAACAGAGGTACATATTGTTACGATTTTTTATAAATGAACTTGATTCTTAAACATATACTTTGCATATATATATATATCCATCAAGCCATTCGAATTTCCCAAGTGATCATCAATCTATCTCCTTGGATGAGTCGATCTTCTAGAAGTTTGACTACCTTTCTGACCTCTTTGAAACAAATCATTCAAAGACCCCTTCTCAAGTTTCCCATCAACATTTAATCTTCTAGGAAACACTTTAATTTGATGAACATTGATAGAAGGTACCATTTTCCGTATGATCAATCTATCTGATCTTTCAATCGAATCTTGCCATTGAGGAATTCTCCATACTTCGCATTCAGGTATCGGTCTTGTAAATCCTTTTGATAATTTAAGTTTGGCTTTCATAGCCGAAATCACTAGTTCTCGTATCCTTATACCTGTGCCTCCTAACCTTTGATCACTCATTTGTAATACATATCGATCTAATCCTCCAACCTAACGAATCAAATTCAAAGACATTTAAAAAATCAGTCATAGGTTTCGGTCTAATGAGATGATCAAATCAGGTAGGTTTTTTTACTTTATCAATCGTTTTTAATGCAGCAGTCGTGAGTTTGAGTTGTAATGATTGATTTAAAACTTCTGACCATAAACTTGATTTCTGTACATTCGGATTCCAGACTCGTTTAGTACGATGTTTAGATTTAGGTATATTATCACCTGCTTTAACTTTCAATCCATCATAAAGTCCCTAAAAGAATTTTCATATAAAGGTTGAAGTTAACTTGATAAGTGATGGTGAGAAAAAGGTTTTCAAGATACATGAAGGCTTACATAGTCAGCTCGTTTGGTGTGTTGACGAGTTATTTTTAATGGTGGTACATAAGTTACACCATAAGAGATTGGGGATTGGGTTTGGGATTGGGTTTGAGTTTGATTTGAAGTTGTTGAGATGTTTGATTTGATGAAGTTTTGATTTGAATGAGAGTACTTTAGATTAGTTGATAAGAATCTTCTTAATAGGTTCTTCATCATGTGTTCTTGTTCTTGTTCTTGTTCTTGTTCTTGTTCTTGCTCTTGTTCTTTGTTTTCTGGTTTGATTTGGGATCGAAGTTGAATTTGAAGTTGAACTGGAAATAGACTTAAACCAGCTACTTAGACCTAGTTAAGTCTAAGTTCTTAGACTGAAACTTGACACTTTATGACAACAGCAATCTGTTCTGCTTGCCATCAACAATCCGCTGTTCTTTGATTTCCAAGTTTATACTCAGCATCAAAATGGAATCAACTTCAACTTCAACTTCAACTTCTAATCTGATTGCTGAACCATCCACTTCAACATCTCAATCAGATCAATCATCAAAATCAATACAACAAAACAGATTAATAGCAAAATATCAACTAAGATCAAAACAACTCACTCAATCTACTTCAACACAAGATCTTCATCAAATCAAATCAAAAAAAAGACCTCAGAATCAAATCCAATCAGATTCATCTACAACATCAAATTTAAAACCATTACCAAATCTAATTGGAAAATATGTAGATTATGATTTAAGTACTTTAAAGAATAGTAAAGGTGGATTCTTGTTAAATTCAGAGGAAGAAAATCAAAAACTTTTAAAACAAAATCAACAAGTTGAAGAATTGAAAAAACAAAGATTAAAACAAATCGAAAGATTTCATCAAAATCGTAAGTACTTTTTAATTCACTCAAACCAAACCAAGACAAAAACAAGAAGAGATTAACCAAAATTGATGGTTTTGATGGTTTTTTGGCTTGTTAATAGAATTATCATTAGATCCAAATCAGAATCCGAAATGTAAAGTTTGTTCAAGTATCGAATTAGACATTCAAATTTATAATGCATTTAGAGTACCGGTCTGTAAGACATGTAAAAACAATTATCCAGATCGATTTAGTTTATTAACCAAAACTGAATGTAAAGAAGATTATCTTTTAACTGATCGTAAGTTTTTTCTTAACTTTTCCTACAAACAAAAAACGAAAAACTAATTCAATTGAAAATCGAAATTTGGAAAAACTTTAGCCGAATTAAAAGATACCGAACTTTTACCACATTTATTAAAAGCTAATCCACATCAATCAACTTATTCAAATATGATGTTATATTTAAGAGAACAAGTAGAAGAATATGCATTTTCATCTAAGAAATGGGGTTCATCTGAAAATTTAGATGAAGAATTTCAAAGAAGAACTAATGTAAAAAAACAAAAGAAATCTAAAAAGTTTGAAGAAAATTTAAAAACTTTAAGAAATCAAACTCGAAAGAATTTATATCAAAAAAGACAAGATGAAATTCATGTACATCAGTTTGAGTTGATGTCTGCTGGAAGTCAATCTAATTCGGTTCAGAAATGTCTCACTTGTGGATTAGAAACTGAATGTGAAACTTTTTAAGTCTGGATAGTTTCTTTGTACATTTCATCTTTGGATTGGATTCAATCGTGTTTTACTCTTTCTCAAATTTCGTTTTTTGTCTCTCTATCTTCTAATCAAATATTCCTCAAATCCTTAAATTATAACTTTTGTACCATGAAATCAGGATTGAATAAATTATGATCTGTCCATTCAATCTCTTTTGAAAAAAGCTATCTAAGAAAATGTGTAAAATCAATGATAGATTTTTCAATTTTGCGCAAGAAAAAACTCTGCATTTTTTTGCATCCAAACACAAAACCAACGTGCAATCACAGACATTCTATGGATCACAAAAAGTTTTTCAAACCATGCTATAAGAAAAAAAAAGGTAAGCGAGGAAAAGAAAATGAAAGATGACTATATTAACAAAAAGAAAGGTATAGGTAACAAAAGTGAGATGAAAGATTTATTAACATGAACCGATTCAAAAAGAAAAAAGGATATAGCCTCTGGTGTCGATGAGAAGAGAAGAGGATTGCAAAAATGTCTCTTGAGAAAGAAAAAAAAATGAAAAGGTGAGGTGAGATTTATGTCTGAAGTGATGAACTTTTAGGAACTTTCCAAACTCCTAATAAATAATTTAATCTAATGATAAGTAATTCGATAGCCATTGTGATACTATCTTTAATGATACTTAATTTACTACCACTTACTTCGTTCCATGTGATTGGAACTTCTGCAATCGGTATTGGAGGATTCATTAATTTGGCTAACAGTAATAATTCTACATCAAAGATCCTAAAAGAAAAAACAAACCAAAACATCAGCTTAGTTTAAATGAGGGTTTTCCAATACGATTTAAAAGAAAGAAAAAGAATCCAACAAACCATCCTTCAACATGTAATCCATTAAACAAATCTCTAGCTGAATCTCTAGTTAACAATTTAAATCCACATTGAGTATCACGAATATCACGTAAACCTAACAAATAAAGATAAAGATGAAAGGCTTTCATTAAGAAATTACGAAATTGAGATCTAGAAACGACAGGTTGAGTTGAGATTAGATGAGCTCTAGATCCGATACTCATTCCAAGTTGAGTGGATTCGGTCTTTAGGATGATTTGATTGAGTTGATCGTTTAGTAATTTGTGATCTGAGAAATCACTGGCTCCATCTGCATCTGCGAATAAGATCCTTTGACCACGTGAAAATAGGATTCCCTATGAATGAAGAAAATTCATCAGAAAAAAATACCAATCAAATGAAACTTGATGAATTGATTTTTGATTATAAGAAATAGAATTTAGGATCTTGAAAGCTTACATGTTTGACTGCACCACCTTTACCACGATTCTTTCCTAATCGGATCACTCTAATTTCACCATTAACCTTTGGATTAGATGATTGAAGTAAAGCTTGATGATCAAAAGCAAGTTGAAGAGCTTCTTGAACGGTTTGATCTTGACTACCATCATCTATAATCAAAACTTCATAAGATTGATTTAAAGTAGGTAAATAATCTAAGGCGGATTTTAAGCCGACTTTCAATCGGTTTTCTTCATTATAGGCTGGAATCACTACACTTAGGTCTAGCGTTGAGGGTTCTTGTATGGATTTTAATGGTAGACCTGGTGCATTGGGTTGCTCGGTTGATAAGTAGTTTAATGATTCTGGTGTGGGTGGTAATGGGTTGGGTGAAATATATCGTAAAGTTAATATCTAGAAAAAAATAAATAAATCATATTCGATTTTAATGATTAGTTTTTTTTGATAGAAAGGACTTTTTGAAAGAAAAGATTCGGTTTTTGATATCAAACGTACCAAGGTATAGTATAGAATTGGAAGTAAGAATAAAATACTTAGGATGAGATTCCACATCTCCTATTCGATTTGATTTATGAAAATGTGTAAACTTTGTTGATATCGTTCGATTTTTTTGTGATCCACTAATCGTTTGATATGTATTTTGATTTGATTGGTTTTATGAATGATTTCTATTCAAGACTTGATGTAGTTTTTCTTAAAAGATATATGTAGAGTCAGTTCGTAGAGAAAGTCTAAAAAGAGTGGTGTTCTTTAAATTTTGAAATTCTAGCTGGCAGATCAAAATTCAATTTGGTAGGATCTATAATTATCATCGGGGCCATGTCAACAACTCAAGAAACTTCAGCCCATGAGCCTTCCTTCGTAAACAACAACAGAAATGAGCATGGTGACTCATTTACGAGTTCTTCTGATATCTTCTTTTGTACCTTCTCTTCGCTGATGTAGTCCACATTTCAGTCAACCAGAATCCTACATATGTACAGTTGTTACCACTGAAGCTGGACCACAGTGATGATCCGGCCGGCCCCGGGGCCGGCCCCGATTCCAAATTTTTGACTTTGAGAATCTCGCTTTTCACCATATTTGGGTGTACATATGTCTAAAGAGCCTTCAGTTCCTGAATTCAAATTAACCCAATCTCAACAACTGAAATGGCCAGCAAAGCTTCTCGTGCCCAAGCCCAACGACGTAAACGTGAACGTGCAGAAGCCCTTTCTGTGGAGAAAACTCAATTGAGCGACGTGGACTTGGTTTCTGATTTGGATGATACTCACATCCCCACCCACCCCACCCCTTTTATCACCGTCAAGTCTGATTCTGAAGACAATCTCAACCCTTCCCCCGCACCTGATCTTGAAGAGATACACTGGGTTAAGATTCAACACACTCATGACACCGAGGACGACCAATTGGATCCTTCCGACATGGTTCATTTTATCCGAGCGGGCGTAGCTGATTCATCTGATGATGATGAATGTGACCAGGAACTCTTTACTGGTGTCATGTTTCCTGTCTTCACTCAACCTTGTCCGTCCCAACCAACTGTTGGCAAACGTAAGCGACGATCTGGCGGTATCCTCAAACACTACAGACGCCCCACAGTTGATCCAATCACCGGAAGAGCAATCCATACCAAGACTCCAACTACGTCAAAGCATAATTACAAGATCAATAACGTAAAAGCCTTAGGGAAGAACAACAAAACAATGTCAAATTGGCTTACCCAAGCAAATCTAGCTTCTCGTGTCTCATCCTTTATGACTGGTCTGGACTCGCCTCCACACTCTGCTTTACTCAACCCTCCCGACTCTTCTCGTCTCAGCACCCGCTTCGAATTTGAACCCATCAATCACTCCTCCAATTCCAATTCTGACCATTCTGTCTCCGCTGAATCTGATCAGGAGGCTGAAATCAACTTAGATATTGACACTGAATCCAATGTAGCATTACTGACTGAAAACAATCAATTAAACAACCAAAACAATGATTATCTCAACAGCTGGATTGACCAATGTGTTGACAATTATCGAAATTCAAAACCAGTTCAAACCGGCCAATCTTTAGCTGAGAAAACGAAGCAAACTGCAAATGATAGATTTAACAAGCTCAAACAATCTCTCATTGATGTGTCAAAGAAGTACCAAGACCAGGCAAAGACTCAGCCCGGATTCAAGTGCCCAGACCTCCTCATTGCCGATCTACACGAGTACAACTCTCGATGGCTGGAGCTGACATTGGACGGAGTCACAAAGTCGCCTGCAGTGACAGCTTCAATGTTCACTGCTCAAACCTCGGCTTGACGATTGGAAGTAAAACACACCGATTTTACGACTGGTGTAAGCCATGCAAAGAGGATACGGCAACAAGCAACTAACCTCTTAAATACTGGCGAGTTGATCATGTCAAAAACTGGCTCGAATTCAAGGCATGTATCAATCTTAGACAACCAAGAGGTTTTTGATGCACTTTATACCTGGACTGTGGCTATGAAACCGGGCGAGGTATGTTAGTTTCTCTTTAGAATTTTCCGATTCCAAAAATCTGATGAAAACCCTGTTCAGCTTTCGCCTCTGGTCTTTCAGGATCATGTAAACGAGGTAGTTTTACCCAAGTTTGGTTACAACAAGTTGGTTTCACTCCAAACGTCCTATTGATGGATCTATCGACTTGGTTTTCGCCCTCGAGAGTATAGCAAGGGTCTGTATTATGATGGACACGAGCGCCCAGACGTTATCGAAGCCAGGAAGAAGTATCTTGCTTCCCTCGATGAACTCAAGAAGTCATTTTATACATTCTCTGGCGATCATCTTGAGAATATGGATCCTCTTACACTTCCAGATGGTACCCTTCCTTTAGTACCCATCTATCATGACGAGTCCACCATACACGCAAATGAGCGGCCAAAATTTGCTTGGATAAAAGATGGTGTTCACGAGCTCCGTAAAAAAGATGATGGTCGCTTAATTCATACCTCCGACTTCGTTTTACCAACAATTGGACGTCTCGACATCTCTTTGCGAATTCCTTCAATGCCAGTCGCTTCTGGACCTCCTCCCGAATTCTCTGAAGCGACTGTGGTCATATATCCTGGTTCAAAACATGACAAATGGTGGGATATGCAACAACTCATCGATCAAGTTAAAATGCGTGCGATTCCAATCTTCGAATACCTTCATCCAAACACTAAAGGTGTCTTTATCTTTGACTGTTCATCTGCACATGAAGCGTATGTGCCTAATGCTTTACGAGTAACAAGCATGAATTTGAAACCTGGCGGCGATAAGATTCTTAGAGATACAATCATACCGACTGATGATCCTCAGATTCCAGTTGAACTGCGTGGATTGCCACAACCCATGAACTTTGCTCACGATCATCCGGATAAGAAACTCGCTGGAAAACCGAAGGGTATCAAGTTGATACTTCAAGAGCGTGGCCTTTGGGACTTTTACGATGATCGACTCAAGGCACTAGGTCATAAAGGTCTAACAATGAAGTGTGCAACCTGTAAGCTCTCTGGAGTTCAACGCGACGCCATTCGACGTAAAGAGCGCTTAAGGCTTGACACTCAAACCAGCAATCACACTCAGCCGGCCACCTCGGAGGATCCATTTTGCTGTGCAGTGAAGATCTTGGCGGCTCAGTCCGACTTTGCAAACAAGAAGCCTCTTCTCCAGATGGTGATTGAGGAGGCAGGTCATATCTGTCTTTTCCTCCCAAAATTCCACTGTGAATTGAATCCAATAGAACTTTTCTGGTCCTTCATAAAACATCGTGAGTTCATATTTCTCTCTTTTTTCTCATTTGTATAATTTTCAACTGACAGACTTGTGTGGGTCAGATTACCGTAAAAGAAGTCTCAAATATCCATCCTTCAAAGAGAGCATGTCTCTCTGGCACACCATACGTAAAAGCTGCCCTTTGACAACAATTCGGAAGTTTTTTCGCAAGGTTTGGGGGTATCATTTAGCATATCAGTGGGTCCACTTTTCCTCCTTCTAACCCGTCTGGATCACGGTGCTGATAAACTTGCCTCAAAAAGCCAAGGTTTGACAGGTTTGCAAGCAGAACAGATGGTGAAAGACAAGGTTTATCTATCCCACCGATGTATTGCACGTAACGCTGGGGTTGACGAGAATTTGTAGCTACTTATATGCCCTATGTATGACCTGCCTACATAGCTTATGTGCTGAGTACAGGGCTTAAGTACTTAGCTATGTCACTTAAGCACCCTGTATAAGCATATAATATGCTTAATTCCAAATTATGGGTTTGTGAAAAAAAAAATTTTTTTAGGCTCATCAGAGCAAGCCAACTGGGATATTTCCCATATAAAGACACTTCTCAGACCCCATAAATGTGTTTATTAACCCAACTTGATAGGTTTTGAACCTGTACAAGTCCGGGCCAGTTCAAATTTCGTTTTTGCAGAGAGGCTGTGGTCCAGCTTCAGTGGTAACAACTGTACAGCCCTTTGCAGAATTGATGACTTTGGAGAAAAAAAAACCTCGAGTTTTCAAACAAGAAACCTCGAGTTTTGTCAAAAAGTGACCGAGTTTTTTCAAAAACTGGGCAAGAACTTGGTTCAATTGATCGATATAACACTCACGAACAAGAGCTCGCTCAGTTTTTGAAAAACTCGATGAGTTTTTGAAAAAAACTCGCAGGTTTTTTTTGAAAACTCAAGTGTTTTTTCTTTTTCCAAAGTCATCAATTCTGCAAAGGGCTGTAGGTTAAAAATGTTCGTATATCCTTTCTTGCTGCCATCTCAGACTGGGATGCAAACCTAAGAAACTGGATGTCAGTAGCTCAGGCAATAATCAAGTGTGATGCGTTGATTTCTAATATCTTGCTCAGAAGACGAGACCCATTTCAAACACCACTCGGGGGTTATTTTTTATCTTGTAGGCTCAAACTGTTGGCTTCATTAGATCTTGTTCGCAATCTCGCATAATTTCTATGTGAGGTTGTTTTAAGTTATGAAAATCAAGTGTAGGATGTACCAGTGAGAGTTTAACATGATAGATCAAATTTTGCTCAACTCTTTGTGTTTGTTCTATGGCTACCTACTCAAAGTCAACTTTTTAATATATATATTGGGATCATGGTGTCTATCCACAATACATACTCTAAAGCCTCAAGAGTCTACTTGCTTCTACAAAAATTGGATCACAAGTTGAAATGAAGTTCATGCATAGTATCATGTGTTACAGACAATCTATGACCTTGCTGGGTGACATTTAAAAAAAGAGGAAAGAAAAAAACCAAAAGACAGAGACTAGGTTAGGGATACACAGACATGTTCTTGAGAAATGGCTTCATGACAGGATTGTGGGAATTGAATTCACATTGTATTGCCAATACAGGATGAGAATTCCTTGAAATTGGGATGATAAGCTCTTTTATCCTAGAAACCCACTCTTGTCTGAGTGGGAATTAGACAAACAATGATTCTTCAATTCCATTTCTAAGAATTCCCTACAAAATTTTTGTTTCTTCTACTCCAGACTACCAAAAAGAAACCAACAATTGAAACATGAAAAATAAATGAGTGTTGAGATCAGGGCTCTGATGACCATAGTGATTGGATTGATTGGGTTAGGTGTAGTGTGAAGTCAAAGTTGTGTAGGAAAAATAATTTGAAAGGAAGTTTGGTCTTGAGAGTAAAGGTTCAAGGTTTAGAAATGATGATGGTGCCAGTGGACAATTGATGAACCAGATACAAGCCAAAAGTATTGTGTTGAGATGGTGTATCACCACAAGCTTGACAAACACCCACCACCAAACAATGTGATCCATGGGCAAATCACCCCTCACCGGGGCCGTGGTGGTCCAGCACTACATCCAGCATTGCATGCTCTTGTAGGATGACCCCTTGCTGTGCATTGTCCCCTGTACTCATATACTTTTGTACCACAAACGTCACATGTCAAATGTTTGACCTCAATTGGTGCCCAACATTGATCCGCTGGGTTTCCACACCTACAGTACAAGGGTACTTGACAATAAGAAGAAACCTTGACCCATTCCAGTTCCCCAGCACAACCTTCCGTAGATTCTGGGCAAGGATCACCTGACACAAGTCCTTGTGCTAGTCTGGAGATGACAGCTGTTGTGATGAAAAATGTTGAAAGTCCAAGTAGCTTCATGATTTTGCCACAAATCAAGTGATGTTGAAGAGTGAAGAAGTTGTTCTTGATTATGCCTTGGTTAAGTTTTTGATAATCAGAGTCTGAAGAATAATGAGATGATGAGAATGAGTTATAAGAATTGAAATCAACAAGTTTGACAATGTGTTTTGGTTTTACAAGCTACTATAGATCAATGTGGTTTAATGTTATTTCAGCTCTTTTATTGCTTTGATACCCTTCCTTTTGGGGTAATCCCTGGAATTGAAGTATCCAAGTGACAATTGTTAAGATGACAATGAGAAAGGGTGGAGACTCAAACAAGGTCAAAGGGATTTATATACCTTTCTGCGCTGAAATGGTCAGCGGCCAAAATGTGGTTCTGCTTGGTGGCCAAGATGTGGTTCAGACTGCACAGCTGAATTATTACCATGTTGTAGTCCTTCAGAACTGGTAATCATTATGATCAGATATTCTAACATCCATGATGAAACTTGGTTTGGTTGAGTATTCAAGATGTAGTAGATTGCACAGTTGAGTCATCAATCTTTGTAAATGTTCCAGGAATGGTTATCTGTAAACTCAAAAAAGTCCCATGCTGTTTCTCACACGCTTTGAATCATCATTCACTCAGATAACCTAAACTCAACAAACTACCACACTGTGCTTGAAGCTTGAAGCATATGAGACCTGGTGTGGGACTTTGTTGAATTTAGGTTATCTGAGTGATTGATGATTATCTTCTTCTGGCTGAAACTCAGTTTACATAAATGAGTGCAGTAATAGTATGTTAAGACACAAGCTTATCTTGAAGCCTTTGGCAAAGGTCAATTGACACAAAAGATGATATCCTGTGGTATGGGATCAATTTATCCAAGTCCTGAACTGCTTCTCTCATGCTTTCAGCGCAGAAAGGGACTTATGATGACCCAACACGCTTTTGCCTGTGAGGAGGATCAAGTTTGGCTGAAGAAATTTTCATTCCTTATGAAACTTTTGTACCTATTGATGGATTTTTGTGAACCATAGGGACCTTTTTCCCCCTCTCTTAGATGCTCTTTTCTATCAAAAGATTTCTGGATGAAACCAATGAATCCTCTTTCAGGTTCTTTCCAAAGTTCAGGATTTTGGACTGTTGTCAAGGGTTTTGACCTGTATTTGAAGACTGAGAGTGGTTTATACCTACAGATACAAGGCAAATTAGACAAAAACCTTGAACATCAAGGGAAAGTAGAGGAATGAGTTTTTGGATCCCTGGGTTTTTTTCAACAAACCAATGTGTCTCAGAGGCAAACAAAAAACTTGTTTGCCTTATGAAATCCAAAATTGAGGAAAAATCTTTAGAAGTCAGATTTCTCCTGCAAAAGCTCATTCTGTGAGGAGTGCGCGTCTGTTGGGCGTGCTCTTCACTAAGAATGTGGTGATAAAGGTAAAGTGTGGTCTTCACGTGGTACACCCAAGTGAAGACTACAGCTAGTTGACCTCTAAGAAGAGGATTTAAGGAAGAGAGAAAGAGATTAAGGGCAATTAAGAGCTAGTGCACTCTAACCTTGTGAGACTACGAGGGGCAGGCTTTAGACGTTGGTAAACCAAAGATCCTGAAGGCTACTTTAGACTCCGTAAAAAGGAGGAAGCTTTGCTACTTTCAGGTTTATTTCTAGAGACAATGAATGCCCTGGGCTCATAGAAATCAGTACCTTGGGTGTTCAGCAATGGAACCCGTAATGCTCAAGGATGGTCTTTAACAAACTACACAACTAACCATGTACTTGAAGATCCCCTCAATAGGAGTCAAGTAAATGTGGTTCTGTGTTGTGATGGTAGTAAAAGATGGGGGATGATTCTAGGGAGGAAGGGGGGTTAATATAGTCTCAGTTCCAGCGTTGACTTGTGGTTGGCGTGTGAGCCTTGTCTATTCACATGTCAACTTGTGGTTGACACCTGGGTTAGGTTTATTACATATTTAATACATTACATACATGTGTTTAAGTGGCTCTTGACACTGAGCCTTGAGATGTAGCTTATGGCTTTATATATGGATCCCACTATTTAGCGCCCCCTTGGCAGACATCCGGCGCCCCCCGGGTTTTGGTCAATACCCGCGCGGCCCGTTGATACCCGAGCAATCTGAGCCTAAATTTTGCACATCGGACCTTGGGGGCACCTTGAGGGCTCCCTAAGAGGGCATAACTTCACAGATGCGCCCTTTATTCTACCTTTTTGATGCCCTTCCATCCTTGATGGGGTATCAAAGATCATCCAAATCATTGAAAGGGCGTCTAAGTTCTTTTGTGCCCGGACCGGCCCAACGGCTGCACGGTCATTGGCCCCTCGGCTCTGATGGAAGTAGCATATAGGAGGTCCCGGTCAACCATCTCAAACTCTTTTCCCTTGGACAACTTTTGCTTTTTTCCTGTTTGCCCTTTCACTGATCACATTTCCAAACTTCCAACCACCACCAACAACCTTCATCCCACCCATCAACTTCGCATCAACCTCATACAAACACAAACAACCTTCAACTCTTAAACCTTACCAAACTAACAACTACTAATATCACCGCCATACAATCAGTCACTCGATTCAAGCTAAAGTTGCTCAATTTGCTCATCCAAATCTTCATCTCTTGAACTCTTGATGCACAGTACGGCCCATTTTTCAATTTCATTGGATATATCACTCTACTTTAAGTTTCAAACACTATTGAACTTTCTTCTTTAGCTAATCTTAGTACATCTTCTGCTAGATTTCTTTCTTCTTCAATAATTTATAATTGGGTTTCAATCTCTTTTATTCCTTCATCCAATGGTTGATTTATAAGTTTTTCTGTTTTTATAATTTCAGTTCAATTTAAATACAATTCTTCGATTAATCTATCAGTTTGATTAGGCCTTTCAACTTGATTTACTTCATCTGAAATCAATAAAATTGATTCTGTAATTGGTTTATCTGTATCTGCTGAATTTAATTTGGTTGAAGGACTTTGAGGAAATGAAGCAGATACGGCGAACTCCAAGAAGCGAATGAGCGGCTGCGAGAAACAAACATGATCAATGAGAACTCCAGAAGAGATCTTCAGTACCAATTGGACAATGCGCATCAAAAATGGGAGGATTGTAAAGGTCAAGGTGACTTTGCAGCCGTTCAAGTTTGAGGAAGTTTGTTGACAAACTTCCTTTCTCAGAACCACACAATTATGTTGTCTCAAACCCCTATGCCTTCCTTGTATGCTGTCAATTTACGATGTTATGTTTATGCCGATGACGGTCTTGTGTGCTTGCTCATCGAGCAGCGAGCTCCGCTCGCG
This sequence comes from Melampsora larici-populina 98AG31, assembly GCF_000204055.1. Classification (NCBI taxonomy): domain Eukaryota; kingdom Fungi; phylum Basidiomycota; class Pucciniomycetes; order Pucciniales; family Melampsoraceae; genus Melampsora; species Melampsora laricis-populina. The sequence goes on along the minus strand of NW_006768846.1, from coordinate 107,648 downwards.
TGACAAGGCCATGTTTTACTTGGCTAACCTTAGACATTCACATACCATACAAGAGAAGAAAATGTTTAACCAAGTATATAAATATATAAGGCGAGATGAAGTAAATTGTAGTACGAGTCTATATATGGGTGCCCCAATATGGTGCCCCTTTTTTTGAAAAGGGGCACCAGAATCGTTTGTAGCCCGGTGTCCGACCCGACAGGGGGCGCCGGATACTGTTCCGAGGGCGCTAAATAGTGGGGTCCTTATATATTATTTTAATATTACATATGGTACTGTTAGCCCATGGTCCTGTAATTAGGGCTCAGGGCTGACACATTCCCTTTACAGGCCAAAGTGTGCCTTGTTGTCACAACTTCAAGTCCCTTGCTGTGCTCAAAGCAAGCAAGAAGCAGTGTGGGACTTGAATGAGTTTTTGAATGGGACACTTTTCAATGGTTGCTGACATTTAAGCTCTTGGTGTAATTCATTGAAAATTGTGAGCTCAACTAACCACACTGCTGGTTGCACACCCCTATGCACAGGAAGGGCACAATTTTGCCTGTGAGGGGAATTCAATGTTGGCAGTCGAATCTGCCTCCTTTATAAAACCTTTCGGCATGATAGTGAACTTTCTTGGACCATGGAATTTATTTGTGCGCATGGCCTGGATGCGCAACTCTGTCAAAAGAATCATCAAGGAACTTGGACCCTACCCTCTGTTGTCTGCTCCAGAAGTTTGGAGTTTTTCAAATTTTCCTCCTTGTACCTGTTGTTATAGTGACTGCAACTTCAAGTGATTTCTACAAATAAATATTGTGGTAAAGAATTGGAAAGTAGCAACTCCTGGTGCAAAAAGAAGCAAGAAGGCTCTGTATGTTTTTGACAGATCTGTATGTATAAGACTGGTCCCAAGAATATTTCTTTGGCTCAAGGAAATCCACAAATATGGGAAAACATTTTACAAGCAAGAATGGTTTCAGCACCAATACCCAATACCACTCACAGGAAAAAGTGTGCTTTGTGGTCCTAAGTCTCTTTCTGCGCATAGGAGTGTGCAGCAAACAGTGTCTGGCTTGTTGAGTTACTGTTTAAGAAATGTGCTTTATGAAGATTGATATATCTTGATCACTTGAATGGAATTCATATGACATACTCACATCTTTTGTTGAGTTAGTCAAGTGTGTGGTGGTGATAATCTTGACTACCATTTGTCAATTCATCCTTGTCCATGAGATTCAAGCTTATAAAAAGGCATAAAACGTCATGTTTGAAAGTTTGAAAGAAATTATATGGCTGGAAATGAGGTATAGCTTGCTGGAAATGAGGTATAGCTTGCTGGAAATGCCGACCTTTCAGTTCGCCCAGTTCGAAGAAACAGAAGATGATCTCTGAAATCTAACAATCATCAGCGCACACAATAAAAGTCGTCTTCATAAAAGGAGACCATCTTAGAAAGGGTGAATTCATCAGCTCAGGATTTTACGAGTGCTGAATCCTTTTGTTGAACAATAGCGAACCTTGGTACATAGTCGGAAAGGCGTCACGTTTTGTTAAAGATGTCGACCGTTCAACGTTTGCATTTTGATTTAAATGGTGTGGATACTGAACGTTAGTGCACACAAAAGGAAACTTATTCATAAAAGGCGAACATTGCAGAAAGACTGAGTTTAGGTTCCATGAGTTCTGAACTGTGCTGAGTCAAGAAAACGGGCCAGCTCTAGGTTGAATATAAAATGACGCCGACAGGATTCCCTCACCCTAACACAACACCACCGACAATACGAACATAAATCTCATCAAGTCATCACCACCTTACCTCGTCAAATCCGATTCAAGCTTCTCTGAATCATACAAAATCATCAACCTGATGTCTTACTCGCAACTCTTAAAATTTATCCAATCCATTCAAATTGCTTATGACAAGGAACACCCATCTTTTAACGCCGACGAAGAGCAGCTCTTACCTTCTTTAATTCTCAAGTTGCTGGATGCACAGGCTACGATACTAGACGTCGAGAGCGGAAAAAACTTGGTTGATAGCGATGTTGAATGTTGGCTAGCGGCGATGGACGTTGAACGTCATTCGCTTAATCAACTTGAGCAAATCTCAACAGACTTTCACTTGGAAATTTCTCTTGTTGATCTTCTTCCCACCCCTGGCTCCAAAAACTGGCTGAAGCTCGGTGAGCATGCAAGTCTTATGGCTAATTGGTTAGACACAAAACGCTTTCGATTATCAGACAAGGAAATTCACGAGTGAAAAGAACAAATGCACTAGGATGTCACTTTATGAACATTTTCCTCATATTCAACAGAGGTAGAAAGCATAGGTTCATGTCAACAGGAATGAATCCAAGCGGTTCAAGATGTTTATGTTGTAATTCTTCTGTTCAAACGAGTGGACTCAGTTAAGTTCGGGGAAAGAGACTGTATGATAAAGAGAAGCGAATTTTGAAGAAGTATTCATCGATGAAGGTTTAGCTTAGATAGATGGGCAAACAACAGCAGGAAGTGATCGAGTCAATCAAAGGTCGTATGAGATGCTGGGTAAAGTACTCAACCCAGCTGAGTAGCAACCAGAAAGCAAAAACTTTGTTTCAAAAACATTTTGTATCTTCGTCATCATTTCTTCGTCTCCTTCTCATTATTTCACAAATCATCCTCATGTAACCCAGATACCCAAAAAGATAATCTTTAGAAAAGTCTCAACAAGGAAAAGGTTGCCCTGTCTAATCAAAGTGCCATATACCACGCGCTTCAACAACTGGAAGAGAATGAAGTGCACAGATGAGGCTTAGCCAAATTTGCAGACACGTGCATTTTTTCTGCAAACGACATGTTACCAATGATCCTTCCACATTCAACCACTTTTACACCCAAATCACGGTGGTTCAGGCACATTCACATAAATAATGTAAAGAAGGAAAGGCGGAACTCACAAGAACTGCTGGTATCAGATGTTCAGATCAATCTCATGTGTTATTTACACATTATTTAGTGAAAGTAATTTATAAAAACTATTTTGACTATAACAAAAATTCACCGCAGTACAAGAAATTATCCACGTTTTTCGTCTTCAGGTGAATTGGACTGGGTTTGAATGACCTTGGAGTCATCTATCATACGATGTGCAGCCTCAAACAGTCTCAGCCAGTCTTCGGATCCAGGAGCAGGAAGATAATCAACAAGCGGAATTTCCAAGTCGAACTCAATAGAGATCTTTTCAAGTTGATCGAGAACAATACGTTTAGTTTCTAGTGCCTCGAGCCAGCTTTCAACTTCACTATCCACCAAGTTCTTGCCGCTTTCAACGTCTAGTATCGTAGCGTCTGCATACCAGATGTCGAGGATCAAAGAGGGTAAGTGTTGCTTTTGAACGCCGTTGGAAGTCGAGGGTAGCTCGTCGTAAACCCTTTGAATGGATTGGACATGTTTCAAGAGTTCCGAGTAAGACATAATTATTCGGTGGAGTGTGTTAAAAGTACCTTGAATTTAGATTGGACAAGTTGGAGGTGATGATGAGCTCAATGAGATTGATCGTTGTATTATTGGTGGTGAGGTTTTATAGTGAGAGTGAGTAAGTCCCTTCCTGTTTTCAGTTCTGTCGGCGTCTTTTATATTCGAAACAAAAGCTGATCCCACCTCTGCACTGAGCGCTTTTAAAAATTCAAGGATACCGAACTCTCTGTCTCTCGAGTCTCGGCATTATTCGATTTTCTATAAATAAGCCTCCCTTTGGGTGCGCTGACGTTCATAAGCGATTTTATTTGATCCAGAATGGAAACGTTCAACGGTCGACCTTTTCAACAATATTTAACGCATTTCAAATTCCAACTACGTACACAAGTTTCTTGCTTCTCAACTTGATATGGATCCGACACTCGGAAAAATCCTCAGCTGGCAATTCCAATTTCTCTATGATATATTTGTTTTAGAAGGAAGATTCTCAATGTCAGTGTGCGCTGATGATCAATTACACGGTGGCAGTCATTTTGATTTCATTCGAACTGTGCGAGCTGAATGGTCGACATTCTCAGCGAAATACGGCTTTTGACACGAAACAGGATGCTTTTGTAAATGTACAGAAGAATATCACTATACCGAATCACGCAAGAAAGGATGAAAAGGACTGGTAGTAGTCAAAATAATACAACCTCCTCCGACCATTTTCCATTCAAGTGAATAACCAAAGTTTGAAATTCGCTCACCGGGAATTATATCATGAAGAACATAAGTATTAGGAACTGTTGATAAGTCCTTAAAGATCACATTATGTAGTCGAAAAAGCGGATGAAATCAAAAAGCCGTATGAAAAAAATGTAAGAGTAAGAATTGCTGAACAAAAAAAGAAGCCTTTGTTGAGAATAATAAGCGCACATCAGCATCAAGAGTTTTATGAACTGTTTCTTAGTCTTGTTAAATTTGTAAAAGGTGTTACAATATATATCATTAGTTTAAAGGAAAGTGAAGAGCATGTAGACTTACAAAATCATAAACATCATCAACTTTTTTGGTTCTTTCCATCCACTTTAGTCTCCTTGTAGAACACACACTGGGCAGTGGAATCACTGGCATTCTGTCAGATGTTCAATTGATGATGAAAAGCCTCAAGAGTCCAAAGAAATATTGCAGAGACCTGCTATCCACTCAGAAAGCTCATGACAGCTGACAACTCAGCCCCATATTATCTTCTTTCCAAGATGAATTTTTCCACTTCTCCTTCCCCTTCATTTTCCAAAAAGCCCATCCATGAAAGCCCTGGCAAAATCAGATAGCAAAAATAAAATAAAATAATTTCAAATCAAAATAGACCAGAAAACCAAAGAATCAAATCACAATATGAAACCACCCTACCTTTTAAATTTGATACACTTTTCTCATCTTGAAATCAACTTGATCATATTCTCAATGTTCTTCAAATCTTTTACCCCTTTCAAAAGTTCTGATTCATCCAAAGATTGTGAACAGGAGTCATCCATAGAAGTAGGCAAACACTCCAAGAAAGAACTTACTAGCACTAGCAGCAGTACTAGCTCTAGTACCAATGCTTATGCTGGAATGTGAAAGATGAAATTGTCTTGGTACTCTTACTTCAGATTCACCACCAGGATGTTATCTTTATTCCATGTTGTATTCTGTTGTAACTCTGTTGAACTTACATGACTCTGAGCACATTAAGAAGTCTCAAGTTAGCCTTACTCCCTCCTTATCTTCACAAGTCATGACACATGACTATGCCATTTTTTGGTTCTATGACCTGCAACCTTATATATATCAAGATGTTTAAAGAAACCATAACTGTAAAATAAGAAAGCACAATTATTGTCAGGTCTACAAACACATCAGAACATCAGTGAACCTTTGTACAAACCTTTAAAGTTTGATTGGATAATGACAAATTGAATTAATCCTTTACTATGAATTACTTAAAATCCAGTCAAGACAAGGTATACTACAGTCAACTCTTGATATAACCATCCCAACCATCAAAAGAATATTCATGTGATTCATAATATCCAGCAATGAATATCTGCAAAGTGAGAATTATTCAAATTTGGCCCTTTTTTATTAAAGTATGTTACCAATGGCCAACATCCTAACATCAATCGTAGCTCTCATGTCCACATTTGTGATAGTACCTCACATTTGTCTCTCTTTTTCTCCTTACTACAGTATAAGTTTCATGTTTGTCCAAATGCACCACACAAGAGTCACAAACCTAATAAAAGAAACGTTAACCTATGTATCACAAAGTTATCCATACAGTAGACCAAATGCTTGCATGCTTTACATGGTTTTCTCACTCAATCATTTCTTGTGTCTTACTTTGGTACCCATCAACAGGTGCTTCATCACTCATTAGTGATCTTTGGCCTTAGCACTCATCAACATCACTAACTCATGAGTCTTATCAGATCACGTCTGCACTCCCTATTATATCATTTTTTGACTCAAATATCATACATTTATGGTGAGAATGAGCTACAGGCACCACACAGATACAAGAGGTTGGCTGGGTAGGCATGCTTTAATCTGACCCCAACCAACCAAAATGGTTCCCACTCAGTAGTCAGACTTACACATCACACAAACAATTACCATCAAAGCCTATTCTCTCTCTCTCTCTCTCTGGTGAGAATTATGCTCAAACACACAAGAAAAACACTTGACATAAAGGGCATCCTAGGGCAGTTTCTTGCCAACCTCATTCTTTGATTCACTGTGCTTCAAGCAATCTGATTTTAGCAGGGCACTCACACATACCAAAAAAATCACACAGTAACCCTTGCTTAAATTGCAATCTGCATACATGGGGCTTGCTCATATTGAGAGTATCATGGGATGAAATATATCAGGCCTATAATCCAATGTACTGATCATCAATTTGAGCAATTTTTCTCAAGATGAAAGAATACTTACTTATGAACCCTTTGGTCTTGTTAATAAAATATAAAGCAACAGTGAAAGAACTTAAGCAACTATGTATGTATGACTTGAACTTTTTCCCTTAGAAGTTTCATTACCTCACAAATAACATAACCTCAAGCCTTCATATCAAATCATTTTCAGTATAAATAAATCAAAAAAAATTCATTCATTCATTCATGTATAAGATAAAAAAAAATGTTAAATGTATCTTTTTCAGTTGATGTGGAAAAAAAATCATAGAATCAAAAATAAAAGAATCAGATCGTCCAAAAAAGAAAAGAAAAGAAAAGATCAATGAGATGAGATGAGATAACAACAAAAATAGAAATGTAAAAAAAAGAATCTTCCAAGATATTGGTAAATGAAGAGAAAAAGAGAAAGAGAAAGAGAAAGAGACAAGAAGACATAGAGAAAGAGCAGAGAAAGAGAGGAGAAAGAGAGAAAAGAAATGATGATCAAAGTTATACACAGAGAAGAAGAACTGCCATTTTTTTGGTGGTGGTGGTGATGGTGGTGGGGGAGAGGGTTTTAGTTTCTTCTTTTTTTCTTTTGCTTTGTTTACCAACTCATATATCTACATTACAAAACCAAACCAAAAAAAAACTTAATAATAATAATAATAAAACCTAAGACTATGTTTTTTATCACCTTTGTTTTCTTCTTCATCCTTCTTTTCTTTCAATCGATTTATCAAAAAAAAAAGATAATAATCATAATAATCATAGACCAAACCCAAACCCACTTTCGATGAAAAATCATATCATGTAAAAAACAAAAAGATCATCATGATTCCCAAACTCTTTTAAAGCGGTTCTTCATTCAACAACTCCATCTGTTCATCCTCTTTTTTCTTCTGAGTTTGATTCCTAAGCGTTCCAGGACCGTTCGGTCCAGTCAAAGCTCTATCAATAACCGTATGTCCATTACTACCACCTTCTTGATATGAATTAGATAATGGATGATGATTATTAGAAGTGGTAGATCTAATGATAGGTGTATGAAGTGTATCATGTCGACTAAGTGATGATCCACTTAGATTGGTCGGATTGGATGATCCATTCAAATCAGGTGAAGTATGTAATGTTCGATCAGGGAAAAGTGTATTATCTTCCATAACTATATCTTCATCACGATTCTGTGCATTGATATCTAAAATGTCAAAAACAAAAGAAAGGAGTCATTGTGAGATTAGAAATCTTCATAGTCTAGATGTTAAATAGATTGTAAAAGTGTATTACCATGAGGAGTTGAAACATTTGTCATTCCAACAGCCGTAGCTTGAACATCCATTTGACTCGATTGATTAAAGTCATCTAACCCCCCCCAAAAAAAGCAAATCAGAAAGGTCTTCCATAATTCTAAATTCGGTCAACAATCTCCTCGAAATACATACCTATCACGATCTGATCAGAAATCACAACAGGTGATCCCAATTGAGTTTCAAGACCTGTTCCATTTGGATTTGATTTAGGAACTTCAGGTTCAGGTGGATCTTCAGTTTCCACATCAGCTTCTAAATCTGCAAACGTTCTACATAACGGACAACTAAAACCCGGATGATGCATTTGTAATAAAGGTCGAATACATTTAAAATGATAAACGTGTGAACATGGTGCGATAAAGAGTGCTTGACAGACTGTGACACCGAATAAACCTATTGAGATGAAAAGAATTAGTCGTCAGATTGAGAATATGTATCAAACTACTTTGTGTCAAGTCATAGGAAATAAACTCACAGATACAACAGTCTGATACAGGTTTGAGAGGTTCTGGTTTAGATGGATCCTTGTTGGCCTTGTTTGCTGATGAATTTGAATCCGAGATATTAGATTCTCCTCCCAATGCTCTCAATTGTGCCAAAGCTTGTTGACTGAAAGTAACCAAACAGAAAAAAAGGGTAAGAAGGATGGAAACTCATGAGAGACAGAAAAGGAAGAGAAAAAGGACCCACTTGAAATTATTAGCAGCTCGTTGCCATCCTCTATTCAATTCGACTCTCATCTTCACACACCTATAAATCTCTTCAGTTCCACCTTGATAATCCACACCGAGTTGTAAAACATCACCATCTCTCAATGGAAACGGTTTACTTTCACCACCTGGTGCAGATAATCTGATATGATTCAAAAAGGTACCTGATGAAGATTTAGTATCTTTAATAAAGAATTGACCCGATTGATCTGTAAAGATATCAGCATGACCTCTTGAGACGACTTTTGATTTAAATGCGATTCGATTATCATTGAGATTGATTTCATTATTAGGCAAGCTACGATCTGTAAATCTTCCAATCTTTAATGAAGTAGATGATGCGATTTTCCTTTCAATCGGTTCAAAATGTAATGACCTGGTCGCATCAAGATGAGGCACAAGTCTTAAAGAATAGAGTGTCTGAGGTTGTTGATTGGTTGATTGAGCGGTTTGATTGGTTGATTGAGCTGGAGATTGAACTTGTGATGGAGTTTGTACTTGTGGTTCACTCAAAGGGATCTCGGATGATGAGGTGGGCGTGTTATCGGTAGTATTGATGGTGGTACTGAGATCAGCCACCGTTTGATTGTTTCGAAGGATACTGTTAGCTAGGTTGTTGTTGTTGGAATCACCTGAAAGGGGGTGGGAGACAGTAGGAGTAGGAGTAGGATGAGAAGAAGATAAGATAGATTGAGGCGTGACAGACTGGGTTGGCGATAAATGATGATTTGATCTTAAACGATCAGTAGCTGATCTGATCACACTTGGAATTGGAGGAGGTTGACTCATACTACGACGATTTCTAGGCATACGAAGAGATGAAGAAGAGGTTGAAGTGGAATTGTTAGATTGTTGATTTGATGAAGAGTTTGAACTAGATTGATTTGAGTTTTCTTTATCTTTTCTACGAGAAGCCATTCGACGTAAGACTGGAAAGTAACCGATTGCTTTTGATCTTTCTTCAATGGGTGGTTGTTGTTGTTGAGTGGGTGAATGATGATTAGGCATGATGTGATCGATTGAATCTGTGATGAGATGATCTTGATTTGTACTATTTTCTCGTCGATTGGGTCTTGATGATCTTAGAATGAAAGAACTAAGATTGAACCGATTAGAAGATGATGGAGTGAGATGAGTGGTACTGGTAGATTGAGTCAAGGTAGATTGATGATTTGAGTTTGATCGTTGAAGTGAGTTTGAAGTTGAATTTGAATGGGTAGGTTGATGTGAATTTGATCGTTGATGTGAGTTGGATGGAATAGGAGTAGTACTGGTGATTGGATCGAAAGTAGGAGGAGTAAGTTGTGGTGGTAGTGGTGGTGGTGGAGGTTGAGAAGTAGTAGTATTGGTTGATTGATGATGTAAAGTTAAATTGGATCGATTATTAAAGAAACTGGTGGTAGCAGTAGCAGTAGCAGTAGCAGTAGCAGTAGCAGTAGTAGTGGCAGTGTTATTGTGAAATGAATATTGTGGTGGTGCTGAATAAAACATTATCTGATTTTCTACCACTATGACTATATAGACTTTATTAAAATCCAACCTAGATTCTAGTATCGATTTAATTTTCAATCTGTAATTCTTCTTCTTTCCCTTTGAAATCTTCTTTAGTTTCTTCACTTTCTTCTACACCTCGTGAATCGTAATCAAACTTTTATCGATTTCCTTTGAACCAAGATTCAAAGGGAACAAGTTGTGAAGTACTTACTTCTTCAAAGTGTAGCAAGAATATGGGTTTTTAAGTATGTTTCAAAAACCTTCACCGAGGTTTGTCCGTCAGCGAATTGAAATGATTTGACTTGAAATTCTTGTCAAGCTTGGTGAGATTGACTGTATGTGGAGACTATTTTACAGTTTCAATTCAGTTTGAATACATGACTGTATCTAATTTCATGAATTGAATTGATCAATTCAATTCAATGCTTGCTTTTAGAGTTCAAGTTTCGAATTTGATCGAGTGCTTCATACAAACAAACAGCGAACCAAAGACAAATTAGCAATCATAATGGAATCAGAAATCAAAACCCCATTGAAGCTCTTCATCAATCAAGCTTTTCATAAATCAAGCCTTGGAGCTTTGATCAAACTTGAGAAGAGGTCATCTTGGATTTCTTTTCTTTGGGTATATCGGAGTTTGGCTTTATAACCAGAAAGAGAGTCTGAGTCAGGAAAGTGATACACTGATGGATGATCGAGATTTTCATGATCACTTCTGACTTCAATCATCATGGCAGAATCAGATGAATCACTCCAAGTGAATGATCAACTTTTTAAATTCACTTGACCTGAATTCCCTCAACGATTTCAACCATGACACTGACAGCTTACAATCCAATCCAATCATCTAGATTCACTATACACACACTTCATAAGATTAACATTAAATCCATCATCTTCATGATCAATTGATTGGGATGGCACATCAAACCGTTTCATCAATCTAAGCCATCTTATCTAATCAAACTTCTCAAAAATGTTGTCTTTTAAATAAATGGTGTTTTGAATTAAATGTCGAGACTTGATCTCTCTGAAACCCGCCTTTCTTTAGTTTGATTTTCTTTATTTTATTTTTCATTTTTCATCTTCAAATCAAAATCGATTTTTGATTCTGGAGCCTTTTGATCAAGACCTTCTTTCCATTCTTTAAACCCAAAAATAAAAACCCCCATTCCTGATCAATTCATCATTCAACCTTTTTTTTATCTTTTCTTTGTTTAAAAAAAATGTCACTGAAAACCAATCTGATGAATCCAATCCAAAACTTTATCAAATCCCAAATCCTAAACCTAAACAAACTCAAATTTAATACTTTATTTTGGTCAATCCATATCTTATTATTTACCCTAGGTTTTATTTTACAATATCAAAATCAAAAACTTTCAATTCTGAATTTGTTAAAGTTTTCAGTTTGGATTTCTAGAGGAGCTGGTTTGGTCTTAGGTGTAGATGGGTTTTTGATTTTTTTACCGGTTTGTAGAAATCTGGTTAGGTTCTTTAGACCGAAGTTGGTTTGGTTAATGCCTTTGGATGAGTTGAGTTTTTTTGGATTTGATTGAGTGGTTTTTGGGGTTTTTGGGTTTTTGGGTGAAAGGAGAAATCTAATTCGATTCACTGACGTTTGGTTTTTTGGAATCTATAGAAATCTTTGGTTTCATAAACAAGTGGCTTATTCGACTTTAATCTTCACAATGTAAAGTCTTGATTTCCATGAATTTTGTTGATCAAGAATCGTCTTTTGACTTTGAATGATTGGATTCCTAGAATCCATACCACAGCCCATTATGTGAATATGTTAATGGTAGAAAAGACTCAAGTACGAAATGAGACTGCCTTTATGATCATGTATACTCAACCTGGTCCATTTACCGGTCATGTCATGCTAATCATGATGGCATTGATGTATACTACTGCTGTAAGCTCATCATTCTCGGTGCATCTCTTGATGGCCTTCAACTTGGATTGATCTTCTTATCTTTTGCGCTCTAACAGCAAGCTAAAATCAAAAACCAATGTTTTGAAGCCTTTTGGTATACTCATCATCTCGCATTCTTTTGGGCAGTGAGCAAATCTATATCTCATCAGCCTTTCCAAATCCTTTAATCCGTAAACCATCCTTTATTGATCATTCTTCATTCTCGCTCGCATTGGGTTTGATGATGCAGATTGGATTATATACTCATGCGACTGGATGTTTTGTGCGAGGTGCCTTACCAGGTGAAAAAGTAGAATGTTTAGGTTACAATACGTATAGATTCACCTTAATTTCAGGTAGTTTATATTTTGGTGAAAGAGTTTATAGAGAAATCAGATCAAGATATCAAAACACGAAGATCCAATCAGTTTTAATCCATCCGAGTGGTACGATTGAATTGCGGATGATAAAGTCGGGTTTTAAGTATCTACCGGGTCAATGGGTCTTTTTACAAATTCCTGAATTGTCTAGGTTTCAATGGCATCCATTTACGATTTCATCTGCACCTGATGATCCATTTGTGTCAGTTCATATTAGACAAGTTGGTGATTTTACTAATGCGTTGGGTGAAAGATTAGGTGCTACACTTGAATTAGTTAATCAATTGAATTTAGATGTCAAGAATGGGATTGCTGGTCAAGATGCTAGATATGAAGATTTTATTGATCTTACTCATAGTCTTCGAAGTGAGATACCGTTGATTAGGATTGATGGACCTTATGGTGCTCCGGCTGAAGATGTATTCAAATCTGATATGGCTGTTTTGATTGGTACGGGGATTGGAGTGACACCCTTTAGTAGTATTTTGAAAAACATTTAGTATGTTGATCTTTCTTCTCCTATGATTGTTTTCTTTGACTTTGGAAACTTACGAGAGCTTTGTGGACTCTGCGGTGGATTCGAATTTCAGTTATATGCAACAAAAAGGTAAACTTGGTGTACTTCGAAAAGTGCATTTTATTTGGATCAACAAAGTAAGTCTAACTTTCACGCCCAAACCTCCTTTCTGGAAATAAGAGTGTGATCAATCGGAATCACGAATGGATTGTTAACTTTGTTCTTTTTACCAAATCTGATGATCAAAAGGATATAGGAGCCTTTGGATGGTTTAGATCATTATTGCAAAACTTGGAAAAGATACAAACCGATCCGAATTTCTTGACGATGGAAATGTATCTAACGAGTAAACTAAATGAAGATTGTATCAATAATGTTTATTTGAATGATTGTACAAATCCATATGATCCATTAACCGGATTAAAATCTCATACTCATTTCGGTAGACCTAATTGGAATCAAATCTTCAATGACTTACAACTTACTTGTAGTCAATTTCCGGGTCGTGAAGCTAGTTTGAAAACTAATGTTGGGGTCTTTTATTGTAAGTTTTCTTCAATCATGGTTTCCTTTTCATTGTGTTTCTTGATATATTTTCTTGACATCTTTGTAATTTGGTTGGGGTGGATTATAAAGGTGGACCTAATGGATTGAGTAAAGTTTTGAAAACTCAGTGTGATCGGATTACTTCCAAAGATATGAAGTTCAATTTCCAAAAAGAACATTGTAAGTTTCTCTTCACATTTCATATTTTATTTCTCAGTTTAGGCCAAACGGTCACAAAAACAAAACTTGAATTGATTAATCCTGTGACTAATGTGACGCTTTTCCGTTTTTTAAAAAAAGTCTAAAGTTCAATACAACAAAATTCAATAGAGGAATGAGGAAAACACAGGTTTCGATTTCAATTTTTAAGAGACTGGTTTTCTCTTTGCTTCTTTTTGTTTAGTTTCCTTTACATGATTCTATTTGAGATATATGATGGACTAGGTTTTCCATATTATTGATTTAATGTGATTTATAATTCAGTAACGCATGATTTGAATTTAAGATTCAACCTTTGAATTGCGATTTTTTGTTCTCAAAATTTGAATGACCAGAATAGCAAAAGATGGTAAAGGATTAGAGAAAAATCAACATTGTTTTTGCCTAATGAAACAAGACTCGACATTGTTCAAAACAATTATGAAATTAAAGATTACATTTGATTCCAATAAAATTAAACCAGTGATTGTCTTTGATGATCTTAAATGTAAAATATTCATCGAGGTTAAGGGATTGAATCGATTTCTCTTGAAATATCCATCTTATTTCGATGCTTCATCTTGTTTTTTTGATGTATCTTTACTACTACTCGAGCTTGGTTTCCAAAATGAACTTAAAGTTTTCATTCCAGTTAATTTAGGTTGATTTTCATTACTTGAAACCTTTTTCTTTTTAGTAGTTGTAGTTGAAGTAGTAGGTTTAGAATTAGGTTTTAATCCAATAAATTCATTAAAGTTTGTATTTGATGATTCTTGTTTTGAATCTTTGATTGATTTGAGTGTTTTTTCTATTTCTTCAAAATCATAATCGTTTTGTAGCTCTTTGTATAATGAGATTGGTAAATAAGATTCTAATAATCTTAATGAGATCATTTGATTGATTTCTAAAACCAAGAATTGAAATCAAAATCATCAGTTTTCTGTATCCTTTTTTTGGATGGGAACATACCATCACTATAAAGGTTTTTCTCTTCAACTTACTTTGTTTTAAATCTTCATTAGTTTGATAAATTTCATTCCAACCATTTTCCACTAAAACTTCATTCCAAAAGGTTTCTTGATGAGTTGATTCTGTCGAAGAAATACTGATTTTCTTGATCATCTTATCAATTAATTCTTTAAGTTTTTTAATTGAAAATCTATAAAGTTCTTTTCCTTTTTGTCCTTCTTCTTGATCATCTAAAACTAAAAGATCAGTAAGGGTTTGAAAATGAGATGGATTTTGAATTAAGAATTCTTGAAAAAGATTTAGGTCTGGTAAACTTGGTTGGATGGTTTCTTTTTGATTAGGTTCAACTTCATCTTCTTTGAATTTCCAATTCGATAATAATCTTTCGATTAATTCTTCATATTCTTCGTAGTTTTGATGATTCGAAACTGAGCTAAGTTGATTTGATTGAAGAAATAAGTTTAAGATTATAAAGATCGGATTGATAGGTGTGACTAATAGAATTCTACCGGCTAGAATGATTAGGAAAAAAATCGAGTAAGTGGGTTTACAAAAAAGGTTTGACGAAAGGAAAGAAAAGTACTGACAGGTTTTGGAAATCACTTGGTCTTTGATTGAGAATGGATCATCATCATCATTAGGATTGTTTGATGTTTTTAAAAACCAAGAATGGTGTTGGGTTTTGTGTTCGATAGATTGGATTTGATAAACTTTAGTTTCATGAATGATAAATAAACCTGCTTTAGATGTGTTGGGTTCGGGTAATCTTATGCTTGGTATGGATTTTAAATTTCTTAAACCTTTATCCAAATCATCAAAAAAATCAAAAAAATCAAAAAATATCAATCTTGATTAGTATTTGTTTTGTGTTTGTTTTTCTTTTGGAGGGTAATGGGGTTTTCGGTTGAGGTTTGGATGGATTATTAACTTTACAATTTGGTAAGATGATCGGATCTTTTATCATCTTTTCTTTGGTTTGTTTGTGTCCTTTTTACTTCAGAGAGGTTTGGTTGATTTGATCGAATGGATTTTTTTCGTACTGGGCTTTGATTTCGGGTTTGGGATATGGGACGACGGGACTCGATTTGAGGAATGATAAGTTGTACTGTTGATCTGAGGGGGTTCAAGAATTGAAGTATGGCAGTGAATGTGAATGGCATCGCGAGTCGCGTCCGCCGTCTGGTGAGTTGGTGTTGTTTGGAATGAAAACCGTGTTTGATAAAATGTAGTTTACAAATCAATAGTTTTCATTTCATCTTGATTCCCAATTGCCTTCCCCCATCGCCGTGGGCACAGAGCCAGCGAGGACTTGGTCAAGTTGTAACTAGTGTCAGGTATGATCTGCCGAAACGAAGAATGAAAATGTGACGGGAGGTAAGCTACACAAGTTTCACTACTTGCCATCTTGGCCTTAAAACAGCGGAACATGCCTGACTAGTGCAGATTCTTGCTGATCCAACGCGTTGCCTCCCTGCTCAAAATAGTAAATTGCAGCAGTGCATCAAAGGTGTTGAAACCTCGTGGAGTGGATTCGAAACCAAAGAAATCATTCATGATACTCATAACTAGCCGGTCTCAAGCTTTCAAACACAGAGTGGTTCGTACGCTAGGATGGCAAAACAGAAAACCTTTCAAAGCTCAACGCAAAGCTGCACCGTGCCAGACGAACGGCTATTCGAATATATAACGGGTCTACACCCTGCCTTAAGTCTTCGTTATACGCAACATGCGATCCATCATGTGTTTCACTCGACCATCGATACCTGTCGTCCTCCTCGCCTTTGCTCATGCCGTTGCATCGCACAACCCTCCAGTAGGCCTTCTGGGCGATTTGGGCGCTGCAAGACGTCAGTAGTGCTCTAACTAAGATTCACCACTATGTGCTACAATTTCCGCGCCACCCACCAGGGTCTCTTGCTAGAACATCTGTCCTAGGACATTATCTGTTCTCTTTTTTATGCCAAGATGATTTTCAGGCTAATTTGTTCATTTTGTTTTAAAATTGGGTACAGGTATGGTCGAAATGGGTGATGTGAACCCTGAGCACATTGTAACTTTCCGTCAGTCGTAGACTTGGTTCAATCATCTACAAGCAAAGTCTTCGAAACCTCTTGGCTCGTCTTTAAAATCTGAAGCGTACTACTTCTCATTTCTTTTTGAAATTAGGTTGGGATGCTTATGGACCTGATTCGATTCGTGAGCCAAAATGGATGCACGAAAAAGGCAAGTGAATTTGACTTTCCGTACTTTGATGGGTGATCTTAACACATAATAGTCTACCTCTCAAATCCAGATCTGTTTGTGCCACTTGCCACTTCACTAGTCGACAAGATTCGGGCGGACATGGCTCTCCGCACGGTTCCGATTGAGCACAAGGATATGTATTCATTCCCGGAGAATCTTCTCCTCCTGCTTATACGAATCGCCAAACAACCCATAGATGGGAACAAACCGTGGGAACTAAGCACACACCATCCTATAATTTTGAATTACTTGAATGCAGGTCAGTCTTAAGCCCCCACGAGCGTGTCTGCCGCGCCCTTAATGAGGCATGAAAAAAGAATCACACAAGCCTCACCAACATCACTGACTCGATACATTGACTTGATTTTTCTAGAGATGGAGACTTCGCTCGAAGCAAAGGACGTAGAACTTGCTAGCAGGTTACGGAGCCTACCTCTGAACACACAAACCGAAATCCTCGGGCGTGTTTCGATTCCAAGAGTCGAAACTCTAAGCAAACTCTTCAAGGAGCTTCGTGCAGACGATAAATTGCGCAGATTGATTTGGCAAGAAATGCAACTTTT
Organism: Melampsora larici-populina 98AG31; assembly: GCF_000204055.1. Lineage (NCBI taxonomy): Eukaryota > Fungi > Basidiomycota > Pucciniomycetes > Pucciniales > Melampsoraceae > Melampsora > Melampsora laricis-populina. The sequence continues at coordinate 90,440 of NW_006768846.1, read as the reverse complement.
GAGTTATTTTAGCCCAGTAGACCGAAAAGCCTTCAGGGATTTACACCTTGATGATACATTCTTGCGTGCTATCGTAAGGGCTCATTCCATTGAGTCCAAGAGAACTGGAGGCAAAGCTTGGTATGGGGGCATGTCGATGGGGGAAATTTCACTATCTGACGAACTAGCCGATAGGATTGTTCCTGCGAAACTTTCACCCTTAGCGGATTATTACCAAGACTATGATCGACTTCTTAATGGTACAGTCTATTGCCTTTATACCAGGTGGCTTTGCGAGACAATGAACCAGATTATTGATTCTTGTTGATTTCCTCCAACATGACTTCTTCCTACAGAGGGCAATGGCGAGCTGAAGGAAAGGCTAGATCGGTTTTTATTTACCCACGTCATGTCTCTCTCAAGCCATGTTCGCGAAAATAAGAACACTGCCCGTACTTTCGTTCCCAGACTTACTGAGCTACCCAACGGCTGGTGGCTACCTTCATCGCAAACTTCGATCGAGGGCGTAGTGCGACCACTAATCGATAAGCTCTTCGAAAGTCTACATTCAGATTTTATCACGGTAACCACAGCAATCAACGAAAAAAATGAAAAAGCGAGAGCTTCAGGCGTTCTCTCAGCCCTTTCATACCCCGACACAGATCCATACACAGCGATCCATGGTCGTCAAGCAAGTGTTTTGGCTAGATATCAAGCCATACGACATTTGTGCAAGTATTCAGGGATCGACATGCATCATGTCTTTTTAATTTCATTTCAAGACCCTCGAGCCGTTCGCCGTTGGTTAGCAGGTTTATCAAGATATTGGTCAGTGATAGATAATGTTAGAGTTACGGGTCAGAAGAGAAAGTGGCTAGACCTGGGTTGGAACTTGGGACCTCATCATTAGCTGAGGCACATGGGCTTTACTACTGGGCTATCCTGTCAATGAACTTCAACCCTGTTTCTGTTATGTGGGTCAGTTTTGTCACAGTCAATCTAAAATAGCTTGGCCTGTTGATTTTCTTTGAAATAATATTTGGGCCAATACAGGCACTGTTATGCTTATACATCCTTCAATCAAGATTGGGATATCTCAATTGAATTTGGGCTGTTGACCTACTGGCCACAGCTCAACCATGCTCATTGCCTCCAAACATCATTGTTCATCTCCATTCTTTCAAAATCCATTATGTACAGTATGACATTTGTCAAATACAGCCCTCAACTCAAAGTTATTGTCCTCAACCAATGGCTTCTAGGTCAATCAATTTCAGCAATCAACAATGAGCTTCTCACCAATATTTCTGCCAAGTCCTTCAGACAATGGAGAATTCTTCACAAATTCACTCACTCTGTCATCAGAAACACCATGACCTACAAAAAACAAGGCTGTCTGACTTTTTCTCCAAAGAACACCACAAGTTCATGATCAAGCTTATCAAAGACAATTCAACCCTTTTCCTGGATGAAGTTCAAGAAGCAATGTACAATCACACTGATTTAATTGCTTGTTGCCAGACTATTGCCAATGATCTGAAGGAGCGGCTCTTCTGAAAAGTTCCCACAGCATTGGAGGTTGATCCCAACCAATTGGCAGAACGTTGGGCAGCTTATTCCAAGCAGATTGCCAACATTGATCCCAAATGCCTTGTCTTCTTGGGTAAGTTCAACTTCTTTACTTGTCTTCAATTAATGATTCAGTAACTGACTTGTTGAGGTTATTTGCATCAATAAGACTAGACTGGTCTTACAATCACAAGAAGTCATGCCGAGCAGAGTGAGATCAAAGAAAGGTGAACATTCAGCCAAGTTGAAACAAAAATGATGTGGAGCCCATTACAGCATGCTTGCAGGCATATGTGAAATGGGGTTGCTTGCAGTACACTCAAAGGTCAACACATACATTCAAAAGGATTTTGAAGCGTCCCGCAAGCACATATTGCTAGGTTTCTCAGCTTCCTTTCTTCTCTTCTTTTACACATTCAATGAAGCTGGCTGTTTTTTAATTCATCCATTCCATCTGCCTGTGATGAACCAATACCCAGCTTGGATTTTGTTATTAGTGCTGGACAACTGCACCATCCATCATGGTGGTGCAATTGGACGTCTGTGCGGCTCATTGCGTGTTCTTGTCTGTTATTTAACACTATATCCACTGAATTTCAACCTGATCAAGTGGATATTCAGAGTCTTCAAAGATTGGCTCAGATGAAATCAGACTCTAGATGATGCAATTGATAAGCTAAGATGTTTGCTGGTGGTTATGAGTGAAGTATCCACAAGTAGACTGATCCAGAAACTTTATGAGACATGTGGGTATTATTGATACAATCTGTAGAAGCTCAAATAGTTCCATTCTATGAAGAAGTTTTTGATTGTGTGGTTTGCTCCAATCAAACTGATAAGGAAGTTGCTGGTGTGTGTGAACTTTGGCTCATGTCCACTGAATCCTGTTACACTCCTTACTTGTGAGAGTGGTTCAGTGTAAGGGAGTAGTTCAGTGTAAATTTTATTGCTTTTAATAAATTTCTAACTCATAGCTTCACGTTTTGCACTGCTATCTATCAATGCTCTTGGTATCACAGTTGTGGCACATTTAACATCATGAATAGTAATTTCATCAATGATCCTAGTATCTTCCATTTCAAGTGAGTTAATACAGTCAAACCCGCGCTAATGCATAAATTGGGGAGACAATTTTTGCTATGCATTATTGTGGGTTATGCAAATAGGCATAAACCCCCATAATGCATATTTGTATGCATTTAGGCCTAAATGCATTGAAATATGCATTATGACCGGTTTTTGTTGAAATTGTATAAGTTTATGCAATAGTACATTTGTATTTTGCGCAGGTACAAGGACAAGATATTTTTTTGACACAGAAAAAAACACCACTAGGGGTCGGTTTGACCCCATAGAGGGCTCATTGCTGCCTGATGTTGCCAAAATCCTACTTGCAAAGGATCCAATCAGAGTTCAATGGAAAAAAACACATCCTGGGCAACACCGCAAGCGCTACGCAACGCAATGGATTTTGACCTATTTCCATTGCGTTGCGCAGTCGGCGCATTATTACTCTACGCAACCACTCCGCAATGGGGTGTTTTTTTTCTAACTTGCTGTTGCGGAGCGGTTGGGCAAATATTGCGGAAAATGTGCAATATTGCCCTATTTCCGCAATATTTGCCCTAAATAACCGTCAAAAACTGACCGCAATTGCGGTGCGGGTTTCTGAGCAAGGGGTTTTTTGAACCCGGATTGCGGAGCACTGGCACCGCACTATATTGCGTTGCTATTGCGGCGCCCAAAAGCGCTACGCAACCGCACCGCAACTGCAACATAGTGCGGTGCTCTTGCGGTATTGTCCTGGGGCGCTTTATAGGCATGCATTATGACTTTGCGGACTTGAAAAGAAGTATGCATTATGGTCTTTGACATAATTATGCAATTAATGACAAAATTGGCCCACACCAGCTGGGTGGAAACCAAAACATATGCATTTTGGCTGGTTATGCATGTGCGCGGGTATGCATGTGCGCGGGTTTGACTGTATTACTATTGTCTGATGTTAAATCTATAGTGCTCAAGGGAGGCACAACTAGCACTCTTGAGTGTCACCATATTTTGATGATTCAGCTCTTCCTTCACACCATCAATTTCAGCTACTTTACTTCTAAATCTATTAAAACCTCCCCTTCCTCTCCACATTCCTCTACCTCCTCTTCTTTTCCGTGTAGGACATTCTCCAATAAAGTGGTCAGTTTGTCCACAGTTATAACATGCTTCAGCCAGTCCACATCTCTTGTATTCATTGTTGGAAACATTCGGTTGATAGGTGGAGCAGTCCATGATGTCAGGATCAAGAGGTGTGTTTGAGGTTGTAGGTGTTGCCGCAGTGGTCTTCATTTGATGATTTGACTCATTATTGTGTTCATTGATTTCATTGTCAATTTGAATTGCTAACCTTGCCATTTCTTCTACATCCTCAAATACATCTCTAACCATGTGAACTCTGATTTTGCCTTTTGACCCCTGTTTGACATGAGAAACAAGGACAGACTCAGGCAATTTGACAATTAGTGATAGTTCAGAGAAGTTGATCCAGTAGTCAGAAACTGATATGGTCTGGCGCAAAGCACATGTTTCTCTTTTGGCTTTTGTAAGTTGCTCTGAATCAAAGAATGTTGCCTTAAATGATTCTATAAACTTCTTCCAATTATAAAGTTTCATTTGTTCTTGATCTAACAACTGGTCAGTAAGTGATTGACCCCAGATACTAGCCTTTCCATTCATATATGACAATGCAAATGCTACTTGGGCCTGCTTGTTTATAAAGGAGGCAGTGTTCATCTCCATAGAAAAGAGATATTTGATTTATAAACACTTCAGCTTTTTTCCCTTTGGCGCCATCAAATTTGTTAGGAGTTGCAATTTTAGGAAGTCGGATCTGGGTTGTCAGTAGTTGTGCCAGTGCTTGATGATTATGCATTGCAGAAGTTGTTGGTACAGTTTCAGTTGAGGCTTGCTTGATCTTCACTTCTTTTCAATTTATCCCAGTTGTGTTCCGCTACTTGTCTTGATCTTGGTTCTTCATCTAACCGTGCATCCATTTCCTTCATCTTCCTCATAAGTTCCTCCACATTAACACTTGAAATAGAGGTGTCCATTCCATCGACAAAGGTCTCTTCTTGTTTGGAAGACGGGGAAACCGGAGATGTGAATTGTGGTGTTTTGATGGATTTACTAGGTTTGGTTAAAAGTTTAAACCTTCTTTTAAAGTTTGATACAAGATCTTGTACTGAACTGGATCAATGGAACTGTGCTTATGTCAAACTTCCTTTTGACTCTGATTGATTCAATTGTACAGTCGCCGCTCAATATAAGCAACCTTTTAAATGCAGAATACCTGATGCTTAAAGGGCGCAATGCGTCACTTCGAAGTAAGCATAAAAGCATATTTGGGAAGAAATTGACCCTAATGCTTATTTCATCAAGAACAAAATTGCATACAATTTTTATTGTAATTGGCATAGATACTTCATAGATAATAAAAAAGCATACAAAGTATAAAAGGGCATACAGAGCATAAGGGTGTATGTCTAGGACTATAACACGCACATCTAAGACATCAGGTTTTATTCACCTTCATGGAATAGTCTTGGGGCAAAGAAGTCGGTGATACATTTTTGATTCACAAATTTGAAGCGGGCAGTACTAACATCATTTCGAAGCGAGTGTAAGGCTGTGATGTGCTTGCTCCATTTGGGTCCCTGATCATCCAAGTCGCATGGTTGATGGTTCAGCGTGTAAATGATACTGTTGATGGCAGCAGAGACTTGAGAAAGTGGCATCAGCGGGAGTGTGAGAGCACTTTGATCATCATCATCCTTGGGATCGTTGGCCCCTACAGGTGTATTGGATACAGTACCTTGAATGATTTCTTCATCTGTTGGCATAACCAACTCGTGATCGGGTAGTTGATTTTCAATCTGAGGATTCAAAAGGTTTTTAATGCTGAGCCGATGGTTGGATTGGCATTCATCTAAACCTGGACAGTGATCGAGTTGCTTAAGAACACCCAAAGTTTGTTTGATGATATCTTGTAGATTGGTGTCGTTGGCGAGGTTTTCAAAATCATGGTCATTTGGCCGGATCAAGTGAGATACATGTGTTTTTAGCTCAACAGCTATTCCGGTATGCCGCCAACAGTTTGTAATGGTTTCAGATGTGACTGAATTCCATGCTACATTCGCCATCTGCATTGCTTTGAGGAGGGGTATCCGATAAATTTCACTTGCCAACTTCCCTGGATTATCTTCATAGCGTCCGATGATGAGTGAGATGAAGTCGCGGCAGTAGTAGGCTTTGAATGCTGCGATGATGCCAGCGTTGCATGGCTGGAGGACACTTGTGAGGTTCAGAGGAAGGAAATGGACCTTTATGTTTGTTAAGTTGATTGTTTTGACAGCTGATCGATGGCCTGAAAAGTTGTCTAACAGAAGGAGGACATGGTGTTCTAGTTTACGGAAATTGGTGTCAATTCTCTGAAGCCAGTCACCAAAGATTGTGCCAGTCATCCATGCATTCTTGTTGTGGGTGTATTGAAGACCATAATTGTGTGCCTTCTTGCGCTTGAATGAGGTTGGTTGAGCTGAACTACCAATAAAAAGTGCTGGAAGTTTGTCGCTACCGTCAGAATTTGTACAGACAAGGACTGAGATCCTTGATTTGTCCCCCTTCACGCCCGGCTTTTGTTTATCGGCTAAGGTCTTGTTTGGTGGCATTCTGAAGGAAAATTTTGTGAAACCAACATCAGCTGAGTTTCTAGGACTTAAACCGTCAGAATGAGCTGGAAGGATACATACCAATAGCATAGACCTGTCTCATCTCCATTGTAGATATCACAAGGCTGGTAGTTCTTTGTCTCCTCAAGTGGCTCAGCGCAAGCAGACTCAACATCTTTGGGGTTGACAGAAGATGCTTCACCGTGAAGTGTAACCTTTCAAAAGTTGTATCATTTTTTGAATTTAGTCATCCATCCATCAGAGCACTTCATCTTGATGTTAAGGATTGATGAAAAGTGTTGAGCTTTTTTGCGTAGAATATTGTTGTTTACCAGAAGATCTCGTTCACGAGCCTCAATGACCCAGTGGTAGAGGGCTACCTCAAGATGGGGATACTTGGCCAATTGCTGTTTACAAATTCCACCTCCGTTTGTTGCAGAATTGTTGCATATCTTCTCTTTGTCTCGGAGCCAGCGACTGATTACGGACTGCTTGATCTGAAAATGACGGGCAGTCTCTTGTTGAATTTTACGCCCATGACTGTTATGCCATGCAATAACTTCACTCTTGAAAGCCAGATCTAGCATTTACGTCTTGCAGGTTTTGGACTATGTTGTTTACTCTTCTTAGTGTTTCTTGGAGTCTCAACAATTGCATGTGATATCACTTGACGTTTTTGACCAGCTACAACTGGTGGTTTAGCCACCAAGCCATCACCAAGCATTGTACACGGTTTGGTTTTAGGCACTGTAGCACCAGAGCTGAGACGAAGGAAAGAAAAGAAGTCAAAGACCGTACCACAAGAGATGATAGATTCTACTCACCTTTCAGCTTATCACAAATTTTCTCAAGCTTTAGCTTAAGAAGCATTTGTCCGTTCACATCATTCTTCCAAGTTTCGTGACCACGTGCGCGACCAATCCACTTGAGCATCAGCTCAATTCCAAATGGCCCAGTAAAAAGCTTGGTATCAATCGCGTTAACACCAAAAATAGTATCCATGTTTCTGTTTATGAGCATTCCAATGCCCTCTTCAGCATCAAAAATCAAGAGCACCAGGGGTTCACAAAAATTTTGGAATATCTTGTCCGCTTGTGTTGCTGCTTGTATGGATCCAGCAGGACAATTCTGTGACAAAAGCATGGTAGAGGTGACGAGTTCATCTATTTTCTTATTGATTGAAGACATGTTGATTGAGGATGTAGAGCAGGATAGAATGCTGAAACAAAAGTGGTCTAGGGTTGACTTGATCAAATTTGATGGCTGGGTCTCACTCAAGCAGAATCGCCATCAGGATCTGGGTCCCACTGGCATACCCACTGATTTCTTTTTGCTAACTTACCCAAAGCCTGCGACGGTAGGGTAGAGTCCATTACATAACGTAGGGGGTCGGGCAAATGAGCGGTCAACTTACGGTCCCGGAGCCGGGGCCGAGAGAAGAGAAGAATTGTTCTGAAACGGAAGAAGGGAAAAAATTTTCCATTCCTTCTTCCAATCCAGTTTCTTCTTGCTCTCCTGTTCTCACCAGCTCTACTTGCCCCTTTCTAGTCATTTTCTCATTCTCTAAGCCAATAGAAAATTTTTGAACTACTTTCGCTTTTTGACTTCAGAAGTTACAAACACAACCTATTTTCCTAGTTTATTATATCACACTCTTCTAGTTAAAATGGATCAAGTTCAAAAAGACAAACTCATCTCGTCGAACAACAAACTTCATCAAATGCATTTGGAAGCAGAAGAGAAGAGGAGGGCGCAAGCGGAGAAGGAACGCATGCAAGCAGAAGACAGAGCTAGGCGCGCAGAATCTAGAGCACCTGCCTCAACCCAACCCCCACGTGAAGCTTTGGTGGATGTCAACGACGCTGACAACGACGGAGACCCGATTGATCCAACCGGCACTGCGGGTGGTTCTGGAGAGGCGAATGGTGAAGAAGGCGATGACGAGTCATCTGAAGCAGAAGAGAATGGAACCTTCAAGTCAGCCTTAAAGAAAAAGATTCAGATGAGACAAGACGGATCTCTTGTTCCTTCCTTAGAGAAGAGTATCAGAATAAAAGGTAAACTACCTTTCCAAGCTTTATCCTTTCTAGCCGTCAGACTATTGTCGGATGGCCGTCTGGCTGCCTAGTGCGCCGGCGCTGGACTCTTTCAGATCCATTGGAGATGCAGCCAGGAGCGCTCTCTTTGGGAGTCCGTAGAGATGCTGCCAGTGGCGCTCTCTGTCTTGTCAATTTATCCAAGACCGGACGAGTAGATCGTTGATTGATTCACGATCCCTTGAAGCGTGGTACATGCCACTGCGCAAGAGGGGCTGCTGTTAGCGCCAAATACGTCCACAATCAGCACGAGTGACAGTTCCTTACTGACTGTGTTATTGGTCCCTGCTTGATTTGTTGTGTGTCCACAGTCCCTTCGTCAGTCGAAGTCGACAAAGAACCTCAACAAGGCGCCTCCATCATGGATGAGCTCAACCATGCGGTTGAATTTGGGACTCTCGAAGAGGCCAAGGCTGCATTGGAGAAGGTTGACGCGATCCTGAAACGTTCAACACTTTTCAATCCCCCGAGAAACCGTCCCGAAGCTGTGGCGCCAGGACACGCCAGAAGACCAGGTGTGGTCCAAACGCCAAACTCGCATGCGAAGGCGGACAGGGCACCTGCTCAGGCGAAGGCCAACAAAGCTCTGGCACCGAACCCGAAGAGAAAGATCTCGAGGGACAGCGAGAATCCCTCCTCGTCATCCAGCTCCTCAGATGATAGCAAGTTGAAGAAGAAGCTGAAGAAGTGTTCTAAATCCAAGAAGAAGAAGTCCAGAAAGTCTTCAGATCCGGATTTGGGAGACTCAACTCCCTCTGAATCTTCCTCATCCGACGACTCGTCAGCAGTCAGTGCGGCGGAACTCGAGTGCAAAGCGGTGGATTTCACTTCAGCTGACCTCCCAGACTTGCCCACCAAGTGGGACAAGGGTTTCAAAAAACTCCGCGCTTATGTGCCATTGACAGTCTTCGTGAAATCATCCATTGAGGAGTGGCACGACCTAGACGACGACGAAAAGAAGAAGGCGAAGTCCTCAGCGATAAAGTCCACTGAAAAAGCCAAAGAGAAACAAATTACTTACGGCGAATTTATCGAGATGTGTGATCTCGAAGAGTGCTATGCGAGAGAGATCTACGGTCATAAAGACTATGCGAATTACGTCGAATCTCATAAGCAGATAGTTTCGAATTTAAAAAAGAAGCATAACTGCTGGATGGTCGCATTGCGGTACCACCTAGCGTTCCGCACAGTCATCTTCAGACGCCGCAAGTTGATCAAAACCAAAGTCGACGGCAAGGCGGTACTGAAAGACAAGATACGTGTTCCTAACGGCCTCCAGCCTTCAGTGGAGGAATCAGCCAGACGTGAGGCAGAAAGAGCGAACGATCTCGGCTTCGTAGACAATCCTTACGCGCCAGGAAAGCCTAAATTCGGCTTCAACTTCATGACTGGGCGGGAGCAAGTGGAAGACCTGGTCGGTGGTAGCAAGGCAGAGGAAGGCCCATCAAACGGCGCCAGTCCCTCGACTCATCGAGGCAAGAGGGGCGGCAATGGTAGAAAACCGTTCGTGAAGAGAGGAAATCATTCACAGAACAGGGGTTCGAGAAACCATAATAACCAAGGTGAAGGTTAGTGGTCGTGACCTCTGGGTGTTCCTCCTACCAATCAGTTTTACTCACCTGAACCCCGCTTCCGCTCGCTTATCCAATTTTTAGATACACAAGGAGCCGAGGTTTCTAATTCAAACAGCGGCTTCGCGAAGAAGAATACCTTCTATAAGAAAAATGGGTCAGCCACCGCACAGAAGTCACAGGGCGCAGACACGAATGAGAATCCTAGTGATCCTGTCCTACATGGGCTACTGGAGCAGAGCGAGTTAATTCCAGGTCCCCCTGATGAGGTGACACTCGAGCCGACAAGTTCAGATGAAGGAAGGTCATCCTCGTCGGCCTCGGAGAGCGAGTCTAGCGATGAAGTCTCGAGCGAGCAGAGTTCCACAGAGGAGCCCCTCCCCCTGTGGGAGAGGGAGATCTTCACAGTCCCAGTAGACAACCCTCCTTGGCCTGCGCCAGTACCAAGTAGGATGAACATAGGAGAATGGGAGGAGCTGATGAGAGAAGCTGGTTTGGAAAGATGCATCCCTTACATCAGCAATGGTTTTAGAAATGGATTCTGTTTAGGTATTCCTCAACACTCTGTCCAGGACTTACCGTGGTATACTCCCGCAAATCATAAGTCGGCACTCGAAGCTAAGACGCAGATCAAGCGCACATTGGCAAAAGAACTAGAAGCCGGCCGGATAGCAGGACCCTACACCCATGAAGAGCTACGACGGAGGTTCGGATTCTTTTGTTCAAATCCTATGGGTAGTGCTGTAAACGGCGACGGCTCGGTGCGGCTAATTAACAACCTGTTGTTTCCTAAAAGAGACCCGAAAATTCCGTCAGTTAATTCTTTCGTCAATAAGCATAACTATGGCACCCAGTGGGACGACTTCAACCGCGTCGCACGTTTCTTCAGACGGAACCCAGGAATATGGCTTTTAGCCATTTTCGACTGGCAGAAAGCTTATAGGCAGCTTTCAGTCCATCCTTGCCAGAGGCGCTTCTTGATTATTATGGACTTCCAAGGAAGGCTTTGGGTCGACCTAGCAGTTGGTTTCGGCGGGGTTGCCAGTTGCGGTGTCTTCGGCGCGCCGGCACACGTCTGGAAGATCATAATGGAACGTATCAGTGGCGTTACCAAAATCTTCCGCTGGGTCGACGATAACATCCTTTTCAAACGCCCGGAGAACCCAGTCACGCTAGAAACCGTGGAGATTCTGAGTAACAGCCTAGGAGTCCAGACTAATCCTGTAAAAAATCACGAATTTGCAGAGGAGCAGAGGTTTTTGGGATTTATCTGGAACGGAAGGGACCACACGGTCAGGCTTCCAGACGGAAAACTCCAGGAGAGACGGCGACAAATCAAGGACCTACTCAGTTCGAGGCCATGCTCATTCAAAACAATTGAGCAAGTTACTGGACGTCTGATTCACACAATGAACATAGTCCCCCATATGAAACCATATGTTAACTCCCTATATCGAATGATGAAAAGCTGGAAGAATACTGCCGCCCTCCATCACCTAACAGAGAGTGCAAGAAGTGACTTACAGGAGTGGGACCTATGTCTTAGTACCTTCAACTCGAGACCTCTGATACCGGAATCCAAAGCGCTCGAGATCAACTGGGCGGGGGACGCCTCCTCGTCTTTCGGCATAGGCGTGCTAGTGGGAGAACACTGGGCGTCCTTCAAGTTCGTAGAAGGATGGCAAACCAAAGGTTTGTTGGAGGATAAGCGCTCCATTGCTTGGGCAGAGACTGCAGCAATCAGACTTGGTATGCTGGTGGTACATAAGTTGAGGAGGGTAGAGGGTAAGCACTCTGACTTATGTACACACATTTTTCCATCTTCCAGTCGTCTCATTGTCCCCCTCGTGCCACTATAGGCAAGCGCTTTGTGGTCTGGACGGATAACACAACATCCCAGTCAACAGTCAACAAAAGAAAGTCCAAAGACGTCTGTGTGAATGGAGAGTGGAAGGCGATACAACGCTTACTCACGGTCCTCGGATGCAATGTAAAAGCGAAACATGTGACGTCTAAAGCTAACCCAGCGGACGGTTTGTCCAGAGGTATCCTGGGTTCGCTTCCGTGGAGCCACGAGGTCCGAATCGTCGTTCCAGAGGACTTGTCGCCCCTGATGTTTCAGGTTACGTTAGAGCCTACGCCGAAGCCCGTTCGGAGACCTCTGGTCCAAGATGATTCGTTATGATCCCTGTTTTCATCTCCCACACAACACTCATGAAAATCAGCCGAAATGAGGAAGAAACGGTCCAGTGAAGTCGCCACACCGTCGAACTTACGCAAAGTACTCAGGCCGTTCGGTGCATTTAGGAAGGATGCAGTGGGAAGAGATGATTTGGAGTTGGACGAGGTCAAGAAACATTTCCTGCAAGGGGCCTGGAGTGACGGAACCCTAAAAAGTTATAACTCGGGAATCATCAAGCTACATCGTTTCGCTACAGTCAAGGGTGTTGAAAGGTCGAAATTGCTCCCGATCTCATCTGCACTAATGAGGGAGTTCGTGGTGTGGGCATCCATGAAAGACAAAAAGTGGGCGGCAAACGACGAGTGTGTCAAATCGTCAACACTTAAGGCTTACATAGGCGGGATCAAAGCGTGGCATACCTATCACGGCGCAGAATACCCATCCAAGGTCGACCAGTCCATCAAGCCGCTGCTGAAAGCATCAAGGACAATTGAGGCGAGATTCGAGGAAGAAGATAGGAAGAGACCACCGGTCCTCCTGTCGGATCTTGTGATTCTGCTCGAGGTTCTGTCAGAACAAGGCGAAAAAGAGTTAGCAATGCTAACCGCGGCTCTTGTGGCATTCTGGGGTACCGCCAGATTAGGGGAATTGCTTACCGATGATCCTAAGAAAGTGATGCCGAGGTGGTACGATCTTGTTTGGGCGGAGGATAAGTCGTATCACTACACAAAATGTAATCTTTACCGGGCGGTAAAGAAAACTACTGACATAGAAAAGTCCGGAGGCAACAGGAAGAGAGCTAAAAATCTGGAAAAAAATGCACCTTGTTCCTAGATGTTGGGGCGTCATGATGAGTATTTTTTTGTATTTTACACACGGATATTGGTTAATGTACTAACAATAAAGGCTGAGAATCATCAAAAACCCACCGGTAACAATACCTGAAATTTGGCTCTTGACTTTGAAGACAGGATTTTGGAATCTTCAAACATCAATAACTTTTGCAGGTCTGAATCAAATCACTCAATTTGAAGTGCATTAAAAAGGTGAGCCTTTCCTTTACATTTTTCATTGAGACATCACATCTGTAGCTGGTCTAAAAAAGATCCTACAGAGCAATTCACGCAGAACTGTTTGAACATATGTAGAGTGTTTAAATGACTAGATAGCACCTTGCTAACATTATGAAGTGTGAAGGAGAATAGTCCAGCTTTTGAATGAACCAAAAATCGAGTTATTTGGAGCAGAATTGCAAAAGTTATTGAAGTTTTTAGATCACAAAATATTGTCTTCATACTCATGACCCAAATTTCAGGTATTGTTACATGTGAGTTTTTGATGATTTTCAGTGTTTATTGTTAGTACATAAACCAATATCTGCGTGTAAAGTACAAAAAAATACTCATCATGACGCCCCAACATCTAGGAACAAGGTGCATATTTTTTCAGATTTTTAGCTCTCTTCCTGTTGCCTCAGGACTTTTCTATGTCAGTAGTTTTCTTTACCGCCGGGTAAAGATTACATTTGGTGTAGTGGATCAGGTCACAAAAGACCTATTCCCGATTTGTAAAGAAAGAAACCCCTGAGTTTACAAATTCGTTAAAGTAATGACTAGTTTATTGAGTAGATAACCAGAAGTCCTTGAAATGATATACATAAGACTTTGGTTGACTCTTGAAGAGTACACTCACTCACACACTCCTAAAGCAACACACACAAAGAATAACATAACACACTCTCACACAGTACCACACCTATCAATCGCAAAGCGTGGTATACTAAATACCACGACATGTCCATCTGGTCAGATGGAAGGCATCCTAAGACTTAGCACAGTATCTTTACACTAACACTTGGGGTGCTTTCCATCTGGCCAGATGGAACTTGAAGGCACCCTAAGACTGAGTATGGTATCTTTACACTTTCACTCAAGTTTCAAGTGTTGAGGGTGCCTTCCATCTTGTACACGGGAAGTTTAAAGCTATGATTACATACAGGGGTACCTTCCATCTGACCACTTGGAAGCCACCCCAGTGGTGGAAATCAACGTAAACTGGGCCCATATTCATATCAGATGAATCCACATAACTTGTTCTGGATCTTATGTGCAGCTGAAGTTACAGTAAAGCTTTATTGAAAATGTATTGAAGCTTTCTTGAAACCTTTCTGAAGCTTTCATGAAGCTTTCATGGAGTCAATGGTAAGGTCTGGCCTGCCAGAGTCTAGTAGATGGGGGCTGTGATTACACTGGCAAATTGTTCTTGGAAGGCTTTCGGAGTCACTTGAAATAGTATATCTGAGTCCAGGAAATGTTCATGTCTGAGAGCTTGAATCATAGATTTGGGAACTGGAATTAGGCCATCTATACCATTCAACCCTTTGGGCAAGTAGTAGACTACATTAGGAATTGTACCTGTTGAAAAGACTGATTGCTTAAGTATTATTTATTTCAGTGTGTAGTCATCCAAGAGGTTTTGTACTATTGGGATCCAAAGATACAGGAAGAGCATCCTAAAAATCAAATGCTTGGTATAAGCAAAAAAACATATGAAATAAGGGGACAAACTTACTTCTGTAGAGGATCACATTCATCATATATTCCCAAATGTATAGCTGCCTCTATCTCATCATGAATCACCAAACCAATTGCTTTGCGTAAAAGTGACCAAAGACTTTCAATCTTCTGATTGTGTTGAGAGGTTGTATAGAGATGAGCTGATTCAGCTTCTTCAGGAGTAAAACCACAATAAATCTGAGCTAATGACATTTGAAAGCCAGCCATCTCAGTTCCATGATCTGTGAAAGTCTTTTGATCCACGTGTCCCAACTCACTTATCTTTCTTTGAAGATGACTCTGCCTCCACCAGCTATTGCTGGTTGAGCACAGAGCCTGTGTGGGCTAGAAGCCCTCACAAGTCTTTGGAAAGGCTATGTGAGGACTACTTTGAGGAGGTCACCTTTTGATATTTCTTTGAGTGGGCTTTCTTACCTTGTCTTAGAAACATTGAAAAAGGAGCAATCTCTTAGAAAGACGTGGGCAGGAGCCAGAGTCTCCCTAAAAGGGGATCATGATTCCCCTTTCCTTGTAGGGAGGGTTGGATGGTCAAAAATTCTAATGGAAACCTTTTCTGGGCTTCAACAGGATTTTTATTTGGATTAAATTGAGTAAAGCGGATAATTTGGATCACTACTCTTAGTTTGGTTAATGTAAGGGAAATTCAAACGATGAAAAATCTGGACAAGAGAATAAAATGAGCAGGTCTTC
The DNA here is from genome assembly GCF_000204055.1 of Melampsora larici-populina 98AG31. Lineage (NCBI taxonomy): Eukaryota > Fungi > Basidiomycota > Pucciniomycetes > Pucciniales > Melampsoraceae > Melampsora > Melampsora laricis-populina. Next base: position 75,056 of record NW_006768846.1, on the reverse strand, counting down.
AAGAAGTCTTACTAGACTCTTCTTTTTATACCTCCCATATCTCCCAATCCTGGGAGCTACACATAGAGAGTGACATGGGATTTTCTACATTTCCTTATGTCACTTCCCAATAGGGAATATCAAATTAGCTATTGCTAAGTTTGCTCTCTAGATTTCCTCCCATTTAACCTAATTCTTGATTTCTCAAGGCATGCCTATTTGGACGTGCTCCAAATTTTGTGCCTTATGTAAAGTTGGAGGAATTCCTCCCAATTTTTCAACAATTTCCAGATAGTGATATGTGATTCTCCGAGGATCATTATTATTAACACCAACATATAATCCCAAGACCTTTCTAGACCAAGCATCAATGAAAATGTAAATTCTAATTCCAAAAGGCTTGAGTTTATCATGCCCATCACTAGACCAGACATGATTTGGACCATCAACATGAAATACCCACCTCTTCAATTGCCCTTGATGTTGCGCAGCAACACCCTCTGGGTCAATGTTGAAGTAAAGTTTGGACTGTGTTTTGGTTGACTCAAATATTATGTAATACAGCCAAGACATTCTTCATGTGTTGTATCCCAGTATCACAATGTGAACCACATATTATCAATTCCATTTGTTCAATCAGGAGCTCTGGGACTACTAGTCCAGTTTGGAGATCATCCTTCTTCCAGCTAAGTGACAAATCTGGGGATATCTTGCGCACATCATACATATTGATCATAATACCTTTATCTCCCTTGATCTGATCAATGGCTTCTTTCTTTTGATAGCCACATTTATTGGATTCTATGAGGAGTTCTTCTACTAGTGCTTTATTTTGAGGTGGAAATTCATTGTAGGTGGTAATGATACCAAAAATTTGAAGGCGGCAAGTAAGAGTCGTACATGAGATTTTGATCCCCATTCCATCAAGATGTGAGAGTATCTCATCTCTTTTCATTGCAGCTGCAACACACTAGCGTATAGCATGCTCTTCAATCTCTTGATGATACACAGCATTGTTGTTGTTGTCAGATTCAAAATGAGAGTAATTTTGAGCTATATTTTGATGCTACATTTTGGCAATGTAATTTTCAATTGGTGAAGGAGAAGGGTACAAGATTGACAAATTTGAGCAAAATGAGACAATGACTGATGAAAGATATTGAGAAAATCTTGGTTGGAATCTCTGGTTTTCCACCAAGTAGGATACAACCTATATATAATATGTTTGATAAGATAAAGAAAATTAAGGATGATGGTGGTGCATGAGGAGTCAATTGATGAAATCAAAATCCTGGTCAAATTGAAAATTGGCTGGTCACGATTTTGTCAAAGTGCAAAAGCACAACAACCTCAGTGCATAGCACATAGCCAAGTGCACAGTGCATAGTGCACAAGTTGGTGCTCACACTTAAAATTGTTTTCAAAATCTCATATATCATTTCAATCATTGTTTGTAAATTCCTGAGATCCTTTGTTTTGAACTATATGTTCTCACTCACACAAATATCTGATGTAAAACGGGTCATACATGTCAGACATGGAGGCCATCTTTGAAACATCAGTTTCTATCTATGGTTGTCTGCTTTTTTTTGTTATGGCTGTTTCTCTTTTCTCAATCTCTAACTGAAAGATTTTGAGATTTTTATGTCTTTATGGCAGCAACAATCACAAATATGGATTTCAAACAACTAAAACAAGAAATCAGTAAAATAAAATAAAACAAACTTTCATAAAGACATGTAGACAACAATCAGTACCCAAAACAAGATCAACACTGGTAAGAACTTGGTGAGTTTAGATGACTATCATGGCTGTGGGATGATCCCTACTATGTCTACAATAAGAAATGTTGATACATGCATTTGATGTTCTTTTATGTGCAAATTTTAATTACCTGAAGCAATAGATAGGTAGCAGACTCCTTCTGCAGTCAGTTACTATCAACGAGACTATGTGTTGTGGTGATTTGTTGGTTAGATCTTTGATGGGTAAAATTATAGAGATTGATAATAGATGGAAAATGAAAGATATTAGGTGAAAACAAAATAGACACAGCTAAGATTCAAGGGGTACTTTCTCATTTAAAATTAGACACAGATAGGAGCTTAGATGCTAGAGCTCATGAGAAAACATCAACCCTTATACCAATTATCAATCACCATTTATTTCAATTTTACCCAATTGATAATTTGTTATGTAGACTTCCTTCAACACCATCCTTGTCTTCATACCAGGGATGATTTCAAATACACAACATTAACCACCATGCTAGTAATACTTGCCTCTGTGGCCGCTAATAGTGAACCCAGATACTTAGTATTAGTGAAAGATTCTTTCCCATTTGGATAAAGAGCTTAACCAGCGGGAAACAGCTCTATAGTCTCGGAATGAATGTGATAAGATTTCGTTCAAATCGATTCCTGCATACTTGCACAAATGTTGTGCAGCTTGAACTCTAGCCAAGATCCTTCCTTGACGACCTTCGATTCCTGCGTATGGTTGGGTTTCAGGGTTTTGAGGCATATATGAACCATATAAACGGCTTTCTCTGTTGGTTTTTACTACCGTGGTAAAATCTGAATGTATACTTTCGAAGAGCTCTTTGACTAATGGGCTCACTTCGCCTTCGATCGAAATTTGTGATGAAGTTAGCCACCAGCCCGTGGGCAGCTTAGTAAGTTTGGGAACGAGGGCACTGGTAGTGTCCGTATCTTCGAGAACAGTGCCTGAGCCAGAGATGACGTAGGTAATCAGAAACCGATCTAGCCTTTCCTTCAACTCGCCATTGCCCTCTGTGTGAAGAAGATGCGTTGGAGGAATAAACAAGAATAAATAATCCGGTTCATCGTGTCACAAAGCAATCAGGTATAAAGGTAATAGACTGTACCATTGAGAAGTCGATCATAGTCTTGGTAATAATCTGCGAACGGCGAAAGTTTCGCAGGAAGGATTCTACTTGCTAGTTTGTCAGATAGTGAAATCGGCTCAGATTCAATCGCCATGCCTCCATACCAAGCTCTGCCTTCAGCTCTCCTGGAATCAAATGAATGAGCCTGGACAATAGCACTTAAGAATTCATCATCGAGGTGTAAATTTCGAAACGCGTGTCGGTCTACTTGACTAAAATAACTCAAAAGTTGCATTTCTTGCCAAATCAAACTACGCAATGCATCCTCTGAAGGGAGCTCCTTGAAGAGTTTGCTTAGAGGTTCAACTCTTGGAATTGAAACACGCTCGAGGATTTGAGTTTGTGTGTCCAGAGGGAGGCTCCGTAACTTACTAGCAAGTTCTACGTCCTCTGCTTCGAGTGACGTCTTCATTTCTAGAAAAATAATGTCGGTGCTCGAGTCAGTGATGTTTGTGAGGCTTGTGTGATTCTTTCTTCATGCCACTTCGAGGGTGCGGCAGACACGCTCGCGAGGGGCTTAGGACTGACCAGCATTCAAGTAGTTTAAAATTATTGGATGGTGCATACTTACTTCCCACGGTTTGTTCCCATATGTGGGTTGTTTGGCAATTCGTATAAGCAGGAAAAGAAGATTCTCCGGGAATGAATACAAGTCCTTGTGCTCAATCGGAACCGTGCGGAGAGCCATGTTCGCCCGAATCTTGTCAACTAGTGAAGTGGCAAGCGGCACAAACAGATCTGGATTTGAGAGGTAGATTATTATGTGTTAAGATCACGCATCGAAGTACGGAAAGTCGAATCGACTTGCCTTTCTCGTGCATCCATTTTGGCTCACGAATTGAATTCGGTCCATAAGGATTCCAACCTAATCTCAAAAAGAAACGAGAAGTAGTACGCTTCAGATTTTAGAGACGAGCCGGGAGTTTTCGAAGACTTTGTTTGTAGAAGATTGAACCAAGTCTACGACTGACGGTATGTTACAATGCGCTCAGGGTCCACATCACCCATTTCGACCATACCTGCAGCCAATTTTAAAACAATCAACGAATCAGCCTGAAAGTCGTCTGGGCATGAAAAAGAGAACAGATAATGTCCTAGAGCAGATGTTCTAGCAAGAGACCCTGGTGGGTGGCGCGGAAATTGTAGCAAATAGGGGTGAATCTTAGTTAGGGCACTACTGACGTCTTGCAGCGCCCAGATCACCCAGAAGGCCTACGGGAGGGTTGTGCGATGCAACGGCATGTGCAAAAGCGAGGAGGACGACAAGTATCGATGGTCGGGTGAAACGCATGATCAATCGCATGTTGCGTATAACAAAAACCATAGAAAGGGTGTAAGCACATTATATATTTGGATAGCTGTTGGTCTGGCACGAACTTGACCTCTGAGATGTCTGTTTGTTTCCATCCTAGCGTTTGTACCACTCCGTGTTTTAAATATTCAAACCTGCTAGCTAGTATCATGAAGGATTTGTTTGGTTCGAGTCCTCTTGATCATGAGGTTCCGACACTTTTCGCAGCGGCAATACAATATTTTGTTTCTTGAACACGACCGCAACACGTTAGATCAGCAAGGCTATACCTGCACTAGTCCGCCATTTTCACCTCTGCTACGGCCAAGATGGCTCTGTCTCACCTTTTTTTGGTTTGGATCTTTATGCAATTATCCCATTTTCTTTATTTGTTTTGGTAGACATGTAAAGACTCAAGCACATACATACCGCAAGATGTCGTGGATTTCTCTAAACAGAAGTGTTTCATGTCAGGCACCTGTTGATCCACAGATCATGTGGTCGTCATAAATGTTTCATATGCAGTGGTCCGGCGAATTTGGAAGTGTGAATTCCAAAAAAGAAGGTGGGGTTAGAGACTGCTGATAGCTGATTTGTTCAATCCAACAGTCTTGGTGGCATTGGCAAGCAAGGAACAGCACTGCTTGAAGCATATCACAGTGTCGCTATCATTTCATTGTCAGTGAGACTGTTAATTCCTTTTTTGAATGAGAACCGTGTTTGTGTAAATATAGTTTTAAAATACACAGTTTTCCCTTCACCTCGATCAAGTTCCAATCCACAAACGAACTTGATACAACTCTCGCATCAAATTTTCATACCCAACACAGCCTACCCAACACTTCAAGACTTCAAACCATGAACAATTCTTTACCTAATTTAATTCTATACCTTTCCAAACCAAGTCAATAAAGAACCCCAAATTATCAAAATCATGAAACTAAAATCTTTAGAAACCTTTTTACAATCCCTTGAAGGATTTCGTTAGTATAATGAACATTTTCTACTATGAAGAAAAATCGAGTCATAAACTAATCTTTGAAAACCGCTTTTTGAATAAAAAAATCGCTCATGATAATCAGGTACACCAAAAGTCGAATTAGAACAATATGTAAGAAAAAAAGTTTACCTTCAAATTCATTCATCAAAGAATAAGTCAATAAATAACAAAAACTGAACTAATTTCGAATTTACTTTTTTTCTTTTTCTTTTTTTGGATCTGTAATATATAGGTAACTTCTGCTCATTTAGCTTCAAGAATGATTTTTACAGCTCATAATAACTTTAATCAAATCTTAAATAAATCAATTCTAGACTTAGGTTCAGGTACTGGTTTACTTTCAATTGCATGTTCTTATTTAGGTTCAAAGTTTAGTCGTTTTATCCAAATCACAATAACGACACTTTTTTTTCTTTTTCATTAACTTTTCTTTCTTTTTCATTAAAAACAATAGTAATAATCATCTAATTGAAATTTGGTTTTGATTCTTTTGGGGGCGGGTTTGCAAAATAAGGTCTGTTCTTGGTGTTGAATTAGATACAGATGCGATTGAAATCGGGTTAGAAAATTTAAAGAAATTGGATTCGAAAGAAGCAGAAGATTCAGATTCAGAATCAGAATCAGAATCAGAGGAATCAGAACAAGAATCAGAACAAGAACCTAGAGATTCAGGATCAGAACCAAAAGAATCAAAAGATGAAGATGAATCAAATAAAGAAGACGAAGTAAATCCAAAAAACTCAATCGAATTCATTCAATTAGACCTCTCAAATCCAAATTTCTTAAACCAATTAAAATCATCAATTCCAAAATCCATTAAACCCACAAGTCTAGATCCATTATTATTTGATACAGTGGTAAGCTATCAATTTTTTTGGTCGATTTTCTTCTCTATGATACAGTTCTTTGCTTTTTTTTTGAAAAAATTGAATCCGATTTCTTATATTGAATTCTTGATTAGGTGATGAATCCACCCTTTGGTACCAAACGTAAAGGAATCGATATGGTCTTTCTAGAAATAGCTTGTCAAGTCAGTTTGATTTCTTCTAGATTTTTTCTTTCTCCTCTTCATTCCCCTTGATCTAACTCTTAATCAATCTTAAACAGTTAGCTAAATCAGAAATCTATTCACTTCATAAATCTTCCACTCGAGATTATATTCAAAGGAAATCAAAACAATGGGGTTTCAATGGTCAAGTAATAGCCGAAATGAGGGTGAATTGATCTTCTTCTTCTTCTATACGTTCATCATTCATCAATCCCAATCTGATGCCTCTTGCTCCTCTACAGTATGATTTACCTAAAACTTTAAAAATGCATAAAGTTAAAAGTTTAGATATTCAAGTTGATCTTTGGAGATTTGATCGAATTAAAGCTTTATAAAGTAATGGTTATTAAATAAAATCCATCTATTCTCCAAGATTCACTTTGGACGGTTTTCGGAATTGCCCATCATCATCAAAGTTCTGTCAAAGAGGATTTAAACTCTCCAATTAAATTGTGACTTTGTGACTAAAGTTTATAAACTTCTTCTTGATGATAGCCTAATTCTTTCAACATTCCACCTAATTCACCTTGTGAGACCATATCAGAGCCTTTTGAACCTGCAATAGCTTTGACCATCCTATCCAACCAAAAAGTAACGCGATGATCTTAACCAGATATACTCAACAAAAGGATTAAAAGAAATCTAGCTTACGAATCAGGTCCACAAACAAGTATGATCCTTTGACGATTGATCTGATCAGACCCCATTCCAATCCACTTCTTCAAATCATTAATCTCCAATTTCCCAATCTTATCAACCAACACATTCGATTGGTTATCACAAGAAGGTTGTGTAATCACTTTGTGAATTTCAAGATTTGAATCAAGATTGGAATACTTTAAAAGTTCTTCATTTAAATAAATCGCATCTTTTGATTTTGAAAGATATATGATCTTCATTTTCGGAATCGAATGTGTTAAATTTTCATGACTTTGTTCAGGACCATAAAACCTACGTAACAATTGAATGACAGGTGTGATTCCTGTTCCTCCAACGATCTATACCGAAACCAAAAAAAGAATCAAGATCCAGATGAGTGATCCAATAAGACATTTGTTTTGAATGGTAAAAAAAACTTACAAAAACAATTTCATTTAGATTATCATTTGGATGACACCAATTCAATTCAGGTCCTCTAATTTCAATCAATCGGTTTGGGTCAGTAGACTTAAACCTTTTTAAATAATTCGAAACTTCACCATCCGAATAAGATTTCACCAAGAATTCGATCCAAGTAGATTGATTTGAACAAATGGTATTTAAGTTTGTATAAGCTCTTTCGATTTGTAATTCTGGATGTTTAATATAAACCGATTGTAAATAAAACAAATGATTTGGTAAGTTGATTTGGTTTGATGTTTTGATTTCAATTGAAAATAAATTCGTTTGCTCGTTTAAGGGTCTTATGAATTGGATTTTGAATTTTTCGTATTGGTTTGGTTTGATTGGTCTGTTGGTTTGATGATGAGTTGAGTTTATATAAAGGATTCCTGTGCTCATGAAGAGTATCAAAGCACTCAAAGTTTGGTAATTGAGTTTGGGTTTGATGGTTTGGTTTGAGTGCTGATTTGAGTGAAGAGTTGAATGATGGCATTTTGAAAGTCGAATTGAGTTTTGATGAAAGTAAAAGTGTTGAGAATGAGAATGAGAATAGTTGGTTCTGGTGAATATCAAATTGGTCAACAACTTTCGATCGATCATTTTGGATTTTCATTTCAATTTGACAAATTCACTTTCAAACTTATTCAAAACCACTTTCAACTTAATCACATAACCTGCTTAAGTACATACCTAGACTTCAATCATAGCCACGTGACTTTGAAAAAGAAATGCTGGGAAATGTTAAACTCGCGGACTGTCGGATGGCTATGAGAAAAAACCGCAATCAAACAAACCACTGGCACACTGCTGATCCAGACGAGATTGGGTGGAGTTGATGCTCTCTTTGATCAACCACTCGAGGGTGTCACTGTCAGTGACTTGGGGCATGTCGTCCATTTTCGACGTCTCTGGATTATTATCTTGGGTTGTTTAAAGTGCTTGATCAGAAAGCTCAGCCTGTTGACTATGTACCTACCGCGCCATATCAGCTGATTCAAAATTGCTTCCAATATTAGACCACATCCTTCACGCCAAATTTTATGTTGAGATGAACCAGGATCCAAGATCAATCTTCGAAGAAGATAAGCTAGAATAAACAACCAAAGATAAAGAACTAGGCACAGACGTCCAGAATAGTACTAGTAGGCTATCCAAGAAATTTTCAAGGAACTGATCAAGGAAGAATCTGGGTTGGTAATGTTCATTTTCTTCAATATGAACAGAATGAGAATTACTTACCTTTACAAGTTAAAGGGAATATCGAGACGTGGTTGAAAGTACTGGTATTCAACACCTGTTCAAGATTACAAAGTATGATCAGGAAAAAATCAACGATGTGAAAGATAAATTCAGGTTGGACAAAGAACAGAGTACTATTAGGCAGTCTTGCAACAAGGTTAGGCAACCAGGTTGAGCCATAGATCATGAGAAGGAGAATTCAACATCAGTCAAGATCAAATATAGTGTAGTGAGCATGAAATCAGAACCGAAGGAGGCAATTCCTTGTCAGTTTAACAAACCAACTACAGTGTAAATAATTGTTAGCTAAAATCGAGGTTTAACACCAAATATCAAAACAAATACAGACCTGATTGGTGTATGATACAGATTGATTGCACTGTGGAAGCCAAAAGTGATTTGAAGAAAAATGGAAGTGAGTAAAGGCCTTGATGGAACATATTAATTGTGATTGAATCATCTTTGTTTTGTGTGTTCAAATCATCTTGGTAAACGTTGAAAAGAGTAATGCTCTATAGAAATGGCCGAGTCTTTTGAAGATCCAATCATGATCTTATAGACCATGAAAGAGTAATACCATCCAGCTTACTAGGGACGGAAAAATTGATGAATCGAATCATTCCGGGCAGTGCCTATGTCACTGAACATCTACACAAAGCTTTGATCTTGTAAGATTGTTTAACGTCGGGAGGCCGCCATCAATAATGGGGTCATTTTTATCCTCTGATTCCTCGTGATTGGTTGTATCTCACTCTAGAAGGAAACCATTAATACTTTGTCGATTTGGAAAGGTCATCTGGACTGAAAAGTACAGCTGTGTCTTGCTTGTCTGAAGCACATACAATTACTCAGATCTGTCTTTTATAGACGCCAGATGAGCTCAATATCATGGCCTCCAGCAAACGCCGTTGTCAACGGAAATTGGTGGGAGTCACACAACTTGGACAAGTGAGTGACTGAATTGGGAAGCGGGACCTCTAATCAGATAAAATCCATTTGCTAAAACTCTAAAATCTACATTATGATTGATCACTGGTTTGTGGCGCGCTGAAACGGTACCACTCCAGAAGTCTGAGCAAGTCTCCAGACGGAAGCTCTGAATAGCTGAAAGACGATAAGTATGACAAAGTCTAGGGGCGAAGATGCTCTCATACTCGGTTCAATTAAGCCATCCAGGCGTCTCACCTTATTTGCTGAGCGTCAATCTAAAACTATCCGCATCTTGGTTTGAGATGTGTTTGTGTATTTTGGATAAGTGTTATTGATACGATGGCAAATTTCATATGTGAAGATTGAAGAAGAATAATGCTAAGCATCCTCTCTCATTGCTAGCACACGATGAGTCTAATGAATCAAGCTCATTCACCAGACCCTCAGCATCATCTAGCGTGTTTAATCGCCAGCGGTTTGAATTGCCTGATGTCACGCAGATGTGATAAAAAATCTATATCCTTTGAGATCTCGAATGACAGTCCAAGAACAGCAATGAATGAACTATTTTAATCCCTTAGCAGTAAGATTCTGAGAGCTCTGCTCGAATTTTGATAATGTGGACAAATTTATCAATGCTTTCAAATCCTTATTTGGTACCACATCATAAAGAGTTATGGATAAAAGAGGGCTTGTAAAGGAAAAATTGACAAACTAGCACTCAACAATTTATTGGAAGTCTCATATATAGATACGGAAAAGCACGTGGTTGAAGGAAACAAACAACACGTAGAAAATACACTACAAACTGAAGTCCTTATACATCCGGAATACCAACAGACTGGCCTCGGCCAGTCTTTTAATCCTTCTCCTTTTCTTCAGTACCGTCGGCAACCTTATCAGAGTAGATTTCTTCTAGGACTCTTTCCGGCGCAGTCTTTCAAGCTGATCCGCCAATCATAAAGCTCGTCAAGCCTTTGCTTTGTTTTGAAGAGTTCTTCACTCCCACCTCACCACTTCTACCCTTTATCACAACAGACCAAGCTATCCTCTAGAGTACCTCGTCAAAACCAACCATCCTCTCTACACCACCTCCTCCTACTATATACTACAATAGTTTCACTCTATACTACTCTCGATCTATCCTGAATCCACTGGCTTTGATCCGATAAGATGGATCCTCTCGATTCTTGTGTTTCTGATTACGCGAATCTTTCTCTTGATCCTATCAATACCCCCGAGTCGATCTCTGCTGCCAAGTCTGAAGACATGAAGAGTTCGATTGACTCTGTCAACTTCCAGTCTTCCGGATCAATTCAAAGTTATGTGCAATTCTCCTTTTGGATCATTCTTCAGTCCTTTTCCTTGTGTTCCATCTTGATTGGAAACTAAGGTGGTCGATCCTTTTCCTTTTCAGTTCCGAGGTCTCAACTTCAAATACCCTCGAGTCAATCTCTACTGCCGAGTCTGAAGACGCAAAGAGTACAACTGACTCTGCTGAGTCAATTCAAAGGTATGTGCTTAATTTTCCTTTGTGTTCTCCTTCAATTTTTTTTGCCTTGTCTTTCATCTTGAATGAAAACTAAGGTAATCAATCCTTTTCCTTTTCAGTTCCGAGGTCTCAACTTCAAATACCCTTGAGTTGATCTCTACTGCCGAGTCTGAAGACGCGAAGGGTACAACTGACTCTGCTGAGTCAATTCAAAGGTATGTGATTAATTCTCCTTTGGATTCTCCTTCAATTTTTTTGCCTTGTGTTTCGTCTTACTGAGATATGTACAATGTGATCGATCCTTGTCCTTTTCAGTCCCAAGGTCTTGACTTTAAATACGCTCGAGTTGATCTCTACTGCCGAGTCTGAAGACGCGAAGGGTACAACTGACTCTGCTGAGTCAATTCAAAGGTATGCGCTTAATTTTCCTTTGGATTCTCCTTCATTTTTTTTGCCTTTTGTTTTGTCTTACTGAAATATGTATAACGTGATCGATTGTTTTTGTTTTTAGCTCTGAGGTCTCTACTCCATCTGTTCGAAGCCACGAAGTCTACGTCTTTGTTGGTCCTCCTCGTTCTTGACTTCAAAGGTCAAAGAAGATCGGATCGCTCTGTACTATCCAGGAGAACTCTGAATCATCCTGTCATCCTGAGCACCTCTAAAGGATGAAAATTTAGAAGTTCTTAGGTTGAATGTGATGCTTACGAAATGTATACTGCGAAGTTGAACTCCTGGTTTAGGTCCTTCGAGTTTATTTTTCGGTTCTTCGTAAACTGTAGATAGGAAATTATAATTGTTAGTTATAATTCAACTTAGGTGCAGGATGGATACTGCTGCCCGGTACTCACCAATGATCTTAATCAACTGGTCGTCTTCCAAAGGGAATGCTAAGACTAGCAAACAATCCTTGAGGTTACACTTGAGTGTTGGGTGATTTGTAGTAAATCAAATGGGATGAAGGACTTTAGTCGAATGGCCTGAACCAACGATCTGTAACGCCTTCGAAGAGATAATAAAATGACAAAGAGAAAAGATAACAAGCTTCAGAGTAAGAACTACGAGTAGATACTAAAGATTGCTATCTGGGTAACAGTAGTTCAGATTGGAGAAGTTTGATAATGGAAGAAAAAAGGTTTTGGAAGAGGCTTTTCTAAAAACGGGGAAAACAGAAAGATAAGTCTTTTTAAAAGTTGAGTCTAATAGTAGTTGTAGTGGGATACAATTTCTCAACCAATTTTTCATACCGGGCTAACAACACCACATATTTCTGGGGTGGGAGAATTTTACACCGAGCACTTTACACCGGCCACCCCGGTGTAAAGTCAACTCGGTGTAAAATTCGAACAAAGGGCCCTTTTTTCGAATTTTGTACTTTCTTTTTTTTTTTGGTCTGTGCAAAAAACCCCGGTGCAAAAACTCCGGTGTAAATACACGGGACCCCAGCGTAACATGTAATTTTACACAGACACTTTTACACCATAAATTACGGTGTAAGGAGTTCCTGTGTAAATGTCCGAGACCCGAGCCCAGGTGTGAATTTTGCACCGGGTCAAGTTACACAGACCACGTTCGGTGCAAAAGGTCCCAGTGTAATATTACCACAAAAGGTACCATATTACAATTTTACACCGATCGATCATTTCACACCGCTCGGCATCCATACTTCAAGAAAACTATGGATGTGCTTCCCATAAGGACAAACAAATGAGCTCAGTACCTCCAATATCAAGGAGAAGGGGCACAAATACTATTACAAATAAACATATACCTATACCCTCATATCCGTGCGAGACCATGAGACGCATGAGGTGGAAGTAGATGTAACGTGGTCAAATTGTGGTGAATATCCTCCAAAGACCACTTCCTTTCCTTCCTGAACCACATCAGCTTGGTCCATCTATCATCAATCTCCTTCGACGCCACCATTTCCGTACCTTAAAGCGCAATCAAATCCCAGATGGGAACCGCCACATCACGCTATGATGGTAGCATTGCAACGAGTCCAATCCATCCCTCTCGACATAAGCCCAGTGTTCCTCTTTGTGAACATGAACCTCGCTCGACTTGTTCAGAAGATACAAGCCCAATTGATATACCTTCATCACAAATTACGTGTTCCGACGATGACATGGACCTATTTCGACCTAAATCACCCATGGATACATGTCAAGCCAACTTGGTGTTGAGGCATTTGTCTTGCAAAGAAGCAAAATCGACATCTTCTTATTTCACAGAGGAAAATCTAACTTTGTCTTATTCCGACGATTTCATAAATCCAATTGATATACCTTCATCACAAATAACTTGTTCTGAAGACACACATCTAATTGACTCACTTCCGAATTCACCTATTGATAAATATTCATCGTCCTTTTCTGCCTTTCAAAGTCAAAAGTTTTCAGCCTTTTCTTCACCTCCGGCCTCAATGATCGAGATCTCATCATCACCTGTTGCAAAGGTTGCAGCAACTGCAAACGCTAGTCAGGAAAGACCGCGCCGCACCAATCTCCAACTACCTACCGATAAATCTATGTATCAAACATACATTGATCACAGTTGTGAAGTTGACGAGCAAGACTATCCCGTCTTTCCAAACGGCGCAACGATATATGTCAATGACCCAGAACATCCCGCCACCAATTTCCGCTTCATTGGTTGGACTCATACTATGCGAACCGAAAAAACAAAAAAAAAAAATGGATAGTTAGACGTTATTACTGTTTGGGAGTGATGAAATGCTCCGAGCAAAGTTGTCCTTTGGCTGCTTTGCCACCGACAGGCGCCAACAAAATAACTGAAGACTCGTGAGTGCTGGCCCTTTTGTCTCTCACGCTTGTGGTTCAATTTAGCCTAAGTTTTTCATTTGATTTCATTTCTCCTTATTCATATATTCCTCGGACATATTAAGGCCTTGTCCTATATCTTCCTGCGACGGCCATCAAACACATGTCCAATGCGACACCATGTGTCGAATTGATGTAGAGTTAGATGATCATGGCGAGGAACAGTGGGGTCTCCTCCGTCATCAAGGTACTCATAAACACGAGTGGGCAGAGGCGAAGAAAGCCGATCCCATTGCAAAAGAGCAGTTGAAAGACAAAGTCCTCAATGACAGTAAGACCGGGCCATTAGGTCTAAAGGTACGTTTTAACTTGATTTAAAGGATCTTCAAGTTATTGACAACTATATTGATATCACTCCTCTATCAGGTTGGTCGTGCACATACAGGAACAGAACCAATCCAATCAGTGGTCGATCTTCACACGTCCTTTGGCAATGCGGACCGTTTGGGTTACTTGCGACGGGTATTCCTCGTGGAAGCTGGCATTATGACGAATACTAGAGATCCAGAAGCCGGAGACAAATGGCTGGTCTCGATGATGGACTGGTCCAGGTAAGCATACGTAAAACAATATATATATATATATATAGATTCAAGGACTGATACAATTACGTATATATGCAGGAAGGGTCTCATTGTGGTGTCCTCCTCAATTTCTCCCGAAGACGCTCATATATCCTTCCAAACAGGATGGATGGCTGAGCTTTTGGTCGAACCTGACGAGAAATCGACAACCTATACCGGAGGACTCCTCTCTGACGTTACTTATAGGTTTTTTAAGATGGGTTACTTATTAACAACATCGAAATATTGCAAAACCCTCAAGCGCTGGGCACCCGTCCTCTTCACGTGGCTTGGAGGTCTCCAGTCCGAACATTACAAGATTCATTTCAGAAACTTACTACGTCAGATTCAAAAAACCAAATTGTCCGACAAGAACAAAGCAATGATGTCAGAACAAGTTGTAGATTTCTCATTGGCTCAGAAAGTAGGATTTCAAGAGGCTTACATGGAGGTATTCAATTGCCAAGATAAAAATGTTGCACTTTCAAAGCTTCACGGATGCGAATGGCACTTTCTCCAAGCTGTCACGCGCCTCAAGAAGAATAGTAAGATTGTTAAGCCGCAACAAAAGGTATGTGGTCTCGTGTTTCTTTCATTTCCTATAATCCAAACTGACATTTATGGTTTTATTCAAAAGGGCACCTGGGAGAAAAAATGCAAAGCATTACTTCTCCCAGACGGACCTGGAATTGACGATCTCGACACTAGGTTCGAGGAGTTGCGCCGTATGTTCCCTCTAGCCAAGCGGTGGCTAGAATGGTGGGGTACCGCGGATGTTCAAGCAATGCTATTTCCCGCCAGGAAGCGGATGCCTAAAGACTATCCTCCCTTACCACTTGAGATTCATGAAGACGACGAAGAAGAATTTGACAACCCTCGACGCCGTCCAGAACTTCCATCAACTACCAATGGACAGGAATCGATGCATAGGGTTTACTATATCTTGTGGTAAGTAACATGTTTCCTTTTATTTGGTCTATTTTGACCTCACTGATTCATCTTTTCGTATTCAGCAAAGGCAGATGTGCAGTTATCCCTGGTATCATTCAACTCATCGCTTTTGCACAGTGTTTAGAGAAAGATTATCAACAAGTTAAGAAAGGTATTAGCATTACCTACGGTGCAGAGGCTCATAAGACGTGGCAAGAAGTTGTCAAGGCCATTGGAATGGCGCCACCGACAAAACGAAAATATACCCGCAATGACGGACGTGCTCCTGACACCACCGAGGCCCTCATTGGAAAGAACACCAGAAGGATCAAAAAACCTGCCAAACTTGGACGTCCTGTGGGCTCGCAAAACATCAATCGGAACGCACTGACGACGTATCAGTCTTACACCGCTGGAACCACCAAGGGAAACCGGAACCGCTGTTGGCAGACGGCTACACTGGAATGCCTTTATGCTATTTACAGCCCGCTTTGGAGTTGATACTTGACGGTCAACAGCACGAATCTGGTCAATGTACTTGTGCGGCATTTTACCGGTCGATGTAACGTTGAAATAACTGGCGGGAATTTTAGTCAGACTATGACTCGATGGCAAAAGCTTCTGCACGAAGCGGTTCAAGAATTGTCTCCCTCATTCACCTCTGACGTGTTCTCATCAGCTGATGGGTTCATGGAACTGTTACTAGCCAAAGTTGAAGACACCAAATCATCCTTGCGACCTCTCTTTGAACACTCCCGAGTCAAGACTGTGACATGTAGTCGTAATTCAGAACACCAAAGTGTGACTTCTCAACGTCGAGCCATCCTTCAACTGTTGCCTGGGACATTTACGAATGCCTCAATACCTTACTCAGATGTCTCAAGCTTGATATCAATGTGGCTGTCTGAAGGACTAACCACCGAGGGTATTTTGTGCCGTCATTGTCACCCGGACACCAAAGACCAGCAACCCATTGCCAATCCTTCGTATGTGCAGGACAACATCAGGATTGATATTCCAGACGAAGCGTCGGCGCCACTGCATCTTTACTTCTTCTTAGATGGTGTTGCAGGTTTAACTGGGGATGCACGTGAAAGGTACCAGGGTGAGACCAATTGGCCTGCTCGAATTAAATTGAAAGGTGTCGAGTATATGATGGTTTGCAGGGGTTACTGGGCGCATTCTCATTACTGGTGCAGAATTGTCCGTGCGGTTGAAGGAATTTTAGGCGTGTGGCACTATGACGAGCTTTCCAACGGAGGCATAGCTCAGCTCGAAGGTACTGATGTTACCAGCTTGGCAGGTTGTTCACCCGGCACCAGCTGGTTGTTCTACTCACGAATTCCATCGAAGGAAGAAGGAGAAATTATTGCAAAATCTATCCGTGATCTTATCAAGATTTTCCCAAAAAACACCACCACCATTCCATTTTCCATGCCAACACGTAACTTCCCAGTGGGAGGCACCCTTGAACAACACGCTCGACTCTCTGACACCGAGGACCCTGAGGACGACGCTGACGTATCATTGGACACGAAACCAAACCCTCCATCAAATGATGTAGATGTATCTGGTCCTGCAGTTGCTGTCAAGGTCAAGGCACCCGGTGAGTGCACAGATTGTATCCATCATTTTATATAAAACTTCCTAATGCTGATGTTATATATATATTCCACCGGAGAAGCTAAACACAGAGTTGCGAAGAAAGCTGCAGAGGACTCTGAGGAAGTTGTGAAAGCGCCGAGGGTGAAGAGTAACAAATGTAAGTGGAAACCTCTTACTTGGCGTGATTATCATCCTTGACTGATTGGCAACTTTAAAGCTAAACGCAAGCCACCGCAACAAGCTAAGGTCGAACCCAGCACCGGGGGCAAAACCAACACCAGAGGAGTTAAGAGATCACAACGTGGAATTTCCAAAGGTCATTATCTTTTGTGTCTCATTCAAGAAATATGAATCATCCTCATATGTGGTCCCTCCTATGATTTTTTTTGATTAGAATTAGAAGGACCTACGAAAGCCAAATGGAAAGGGTGGGTGGTGGTGGACGATGAGCCCATCAAGGAGGAGATAGTAGGACCTGAGGTTACTGTCAGAGGAAAGCGCCAACGTCGGGTGTGAATGTATTGCTCATTTTTGATTTTGAAGATACCTTCCAGTTTTTTCCCCTTTTTTCCCCTTCTTGCCTTGTTTGTTTCTATTCTCATTCTTTGATAACAGAATCAAATACTTTAGCTTTCCAAGTAATGAAGGGCAAAGGGAATGTCATTTTCACCTCAATTTGGGAGGTCGGTGTGAAAATATTTTTGACATGGTGTAAAATTGGACTTTGACTGTGTCGAAATCAAATTTTACACTGGGCATTTTTACACTGGATTCCTCTGTGTAATTACTTCCAGTGTAAAATTGAATCTCCAGTCAAGATTCTGGACTTTTACACAGACACTTTTACACCACAAATTACGGTGTGAAATATCTCTGTGTAAAATTGCATGTTACGCTGGGGTCCTGCGTTTTTACACCGGAGTTTTTGCACCAGGGTTTTTTGCACAGACCAAAAAAAAAAAAGAAAGTACAAAATTCGAAAATAGGGCCCTCTTTTTGAATTTTACACCGGGTGGACTTTACACCGACCACCCCGGTGTAAAGTGCCCGGTGTAAAATTCCACCTCCCCGTTTTAAATTTTTAGTATAAGGTGTAATGATAAGGTGGTCCTCTTCAGTTATTCACCGACTGGTGTCTTTATATGGGAACCATCGCTTCTTTGTTAGACTGGTTCAAGATGGTCTGCTGCGTTATTCTAACCTAGCCTGGTCGTGAGCTTTTGGTCGTAGGGGGCTGTTCTCGTTTCTGAAGCCTGGTCAGGGTCTTTTGATAAATGAAAAGGTACCCTTGATACGTCATGCTTCAGAAACTTTGATAAGTTTTAATTTAGATAAAAAACACTTTGGTTCTTGACTTAAGATGTTTTTAGTTTTAATTGTTTTTTATAATGATTACACTCTTGAAACTAGAGTGAGAGAGATGTAATTTTATTTATTTATTGTGACTGCTCATGAGGCTTTTTGCTCTGCAAAAAGCCTTCTGGCTGACACTCACCGGGGTCAAAAAAAGAAAAATGTTTATATATTTTTCTTTTCAACTCTGTATCTTTGCAGAACTTGTTGTGCATTAGCAATCTTGTCCTCTGGTAGCCACTTGTCACAGTCTGCTGGTTTGCCTTTATATCTTACAAGGTACAATCTTGTATCTTTTCCGGAGATTTTGACTCTTTTTTGTTCTAAGACTTTGTGTACTACTTTAGGAGTGTTGTCGTCAAAAGGAATAGTTTCTTCTGATAATTGTCTATTTGGAAATTTTTCTTTATCTGATTCTTTGAAATGTTTTAAAAGTGAGACGGGAAATGTAGGGTGTTTTCTAGCAAATTCTCCCGTCAGAATGACCTCTACAGCATTCTTGCCATGCAATTTGACTACTGTAAATGGTCCCACAAATGAATCCTTTAGTTTCCTCGGTCCTTGTATATTGTTGAAATTAATGGTGGATATCAAAACTTTGTCTCCAATTTCGAATTCAGGCTCTTTATGGGTTCTGTCCCATCTATCTTTGTTGTATTTGACTGATTGGTCTATACAATTTTTTGCATAATCTCTAGCTCTGGAAAGCATGTCATGAAAGCTAAGTGATGTTGGATGAACCTGGATGCTTTTGTCTTTGATCATGTCCTTCGGGGTACGTGGATTATAGCCTCTCTCCAGCTCAAACGGAGTTTTTCCGGTTGTGCTGTGTAGACTAGTGTTGTATGCTAGTTCTAGCGCTGGGAGGAGCGTTTTCCAGTCGTGAGTATATCCTTCTTTATCTTTGAATGATAGACCAAAGGCACAGTATCGTCTAAGCATGTCTTCTAGACTTTGTATCATACGTTCTGCTAAACCATCAGTTTGCGGGTGATAAGATGTGGACATTGCTAGAGAGGTCCCCATTAATTTCGTGAGACCTTTCCAGAATTCTGACGTGAATTTTGGATCACGGTCGCTTATGATTACTCTAGGTAATCCGCAATCGGTGATAATACTTTGCCAAAAAAGCAATGCTGTACTCATTGCGTCAATGTCTTTGTGGCACGGTATGAATCTGGTTCTCCGGGAAAATCTATCTACTACAACGAGAACACTATTAACGTTGTCATGTCCCGCCGGAGGTAATGCTGTTACGAAATCCATGTTTATTACTTCCCATGGAAATGTCGGCTCTTCAATACGTTGTAGTAGACCGAACCTTTTCCCTGTTTGTCGGTTTGCTTTTTGGCATCTTTCGCATGATTCCACGTAGGTTTGTACGTCTTTACGCCATTCTGGCCACCATGCTGTGGAACTCATACGTTTGATTACTCTATCTTCGCTGAGATGTCCTGACATGAAGTCGTTGTGGCATACAGCAATAAGTTTTTCTATATCTTCTTTATCGCATACTACGAGTGCGTTTGTATGCTTCTCTTTATGATACAGCAAGCCTGATATTAGAGAAAATTTCCCGCTCTGAAAGGGTTCTTTCCATTCTGCGTCTAGGGTGCTTTCTAAAGATGGATCCTTGTGTTCTAACCCAAAAATTTTCAACAGTAATACTGTGTTTGGGTTAGAAGAATAGCTAGCTTCTATTTTTGCAAAAAATTCGTCTGAGAGTTTGCACAGACTAATGCCCATCAGTGGAACATCTCTGTCTGCGTCCTCGTCTTCCCAGGCAGGGTTATTATCGTCGTTGGGCATGGCCATTCTACTCAGTGTGTCTGCGTTTGAATGTAATATGCCTGGTCTATGGGTAATGGTCATGTACGCTTTGTATTCTTGTATGGCCATTTGCCACCTGAGCATATGCCTTGTGGGGGTCTTTGTATTTAATAAAGATTTTATCGCTTGACAGTCTGTTATGACTTCAAAATAGATACCATCTAAATAATAGTGTAGTTTATTTAGTGCCCATACTAAAGCCAAGCATTCTAATTGAGGTGCGCCGTACCTTTTTTCACTTTATTTTAGCTGTCGGGAAATAAAACAAACTGGTCCGTTAACCAATTTGTCTTTAATAATTTGTTTTTGGTGCAGCGCTGCTCCCAATCCTAAAAAACTGGCATCAACGTACAGTATAAATGGCTTATTGAAGTCTGGTTGCAGTAAGCATGGTGCGGTGGTTAGAAGCTTTTTCACTTCCTCCCATGCTGTGGCTCTTTCTTCATTTATGCAGAAGTCTACTTTCTTCTTTAACAGGTGGTACAGCGAAAAGGTAACTTTAGAGTAGTTTTCTAAGTACATTCTGTAATAACTGGCGAAACCAAGGAATTTTTGTATGTCTTTAATGTTTTGGGGCAATGGACGGTGCAACACAGCGGCAACCTTATTTTGATCAATTGCGAGGGTAAGGCCCGAGACGATGTGCCCTAAAGCTCGCACTTCATGAAACCCAAACTTGCATTTATCTAGCAAGACGGTTGCTCCAAGTCTTTCTAATTTGGTCATTATCGAAGTTACTGATCTTATATGGTCATCCCATGATTCATGGAAGATAATAATATCATCAATGTACACTATGACATGTCCTTCCCTAAGTTCTTCATAGAATTCCGTATCCATCATTTTTTGGAAAAAAGCCGGGGCGTTTTTTATCCCAAAGGGCATTCTTTGGTACTCAAAAATTCCCAAGTGTGAGATGATCCGGAGAAATTTTCTGCTACCTTCTGCTACTATGTTCTGGTGAAAACCTTTCATCAAGTCCATAGTAGTGATATACAGTGATTTTCCTAAGTTTGTGATTACTTGTTCAATTCGTGGCATAGGATACCTGTCTGGTACAGTGTACGCGTTAAGTGCTCGAAAGTCGCCGCAGACTCGTGATTTCCCCCCATGCCATGCTACGACGCAGGGGGTGGTGATTTCCACATCCTTGTTCTGCTGAACTATTCGAATTATTCCCATTTTTAAGAGCTCAGTTGTGTGGGTTTCTAGCTCTGCGCGGTTCCTAGGACTTGCAGGGTATGCCGCTTTTTGTAGAATCGGCGGGTAGGGTTTATCTACTGACAATTGAATCTCAACTTCATACTTCCTTATGGTACCTATTTTATTCTTTCCTAAACCAAACGCATTATAGTATTTCTCAACCAATCGGTGGAATAGTGCTGATTGTTCATTAGTTAGATTTTCTCCAGTTATGATACGTTTCCTGGTTTCCGCTGTCAGCTTATAATGATAATCTTCTTGAGGTTGAGATATATCTAAGATTCGTTTATCTTGTATTAGGGCGAATTTTTTGCGTTTGTTATCATTGCCAATAGTAAAATATTTTTCTCTAGTGTGGATGATGTCTATGCCGTATAGTGACAAGAATTTGTCTCCTAGGATAAAATATCTGGGTGTCGCATTTTCCATGACCACAAATTCTGGTGTGATTCTGACTGATCCTTTGGTATGAGGGAAAATTAGAGGAACTTCGATGATTCCTACTGCTTTTAGCACTTCTCCACAACCTCTGAATGTCGTTCTGCTTTTCGGCAACATTCTTTCACGCCAGTCTGGTATGATTGTCGCAAGGAATTTCTCTCCTACTGCTGAGCAAGAAGCGCCACTATCTAGTAAGCAGTTAACTTCTTTGCCTTCCGCAATTACAGTGGTTAAACTATGCTGTCCCGTCATGTGTGCTTTTCCTGCAGCTGGTCGAGTCTTTAGTTGCCTGGCATCACTAACTTGTTTAATGGTTAAACCTGCGTGCCACTGTTGTGGAATCTCTGCTACAGCTTGCAAATGTGAGATGTCTATCTCATCAACGCACGACTCTATTGCTCGTACTACGCTAGATTCCACATTCCTGCCTATAACTTTTTTCTCATGGATTGGTAGGAACACTGTCTCAAAGTCTTTGATATATAGCTCAAGGTTATTACGGTAGGATATACTCATGCCATATGTATTCATCATGTCAGCTCCTATGATGACCTCGATTGTTGGGGCATCTAGGATAATTACAAAGTCAATCATCAGGACACAAGGATGTACTGCATGTAAGAAGGTAATAGGAATAGTTATTTCTCCTATCGCTGTTAAATTGCCTGAGGCACTGAGGTACCTTTGATTTTGATGTGGTCGCATATCTTCTTTCCATGTTTTCCAGACTATGTCTAGGATCCTCGGGGATATTAGCGAACTACATGCTCCCGTGTCTATTAGTATACTTAGCTTCCAACCGTTACACATAGTTGTCATAAATGGGCTCCCCAAATGCAAGTCAACCGTTCGTCTCTCAACAAACTTCGGCGCTATCTGAGGAGTGGTTTCTAGGCAAGAAATATCTAGAATGGTGAACGATTCTTCTTGCACTGCACGGT
Organism: Melampsora larici-populina 98AG31; assembly: GCF_000204055.1. Taxonomy (NCBI): domain Eukaryota; kingdom Fungi; phylum Basidiomycota; class Pucciniomycetes; order Pucciniales; family Melampsoraceae; genus Melampsora; species Melampsora laricis-populina. The sequence continues at coordinate 52,359 of NW_006768846.1, read as the reverse complement.
ATTCTCCATCGTCGTAGAAGGAGTCATGATCGTCTCCAAACAAGACTTCAATTTCTTCTCCCGTAAGTGAGTCTTCCTCAAGCGGATCTATTTCTACGTTGTTGATCACTTTGTTTTTACGCCTGCATGCTCTGTAATCATGGCCTGCTTCTGTGCTACCGCACGTGTCGCATTTGCCTGGCACTCTTATAGCAGGTGTTTTCGCCACTACTGGTTTAGACTGTTGATTGCTGCCACTGGTGGCCTGCGTCTTCCAGTCTTGGGCATTTTTATTCATCAGCCTTTGTCTACCAATAGATGTCCTTTTCACTACTTCTTCGAAAGTAGTGGTGAAGCTGACGAAATCTTCATCTCCACTCATCCTGCTACGCACCGCGTGGTCTAGATCCCCTGTGCACTGTTCTAAGACTTTATCTATGACGTCTTGTCTTGTGGTACTGGGTTGTGCGGCTTCTAAACGCTTTTTCTGAGTGACTAGCCATTTTACAGGATCCGTGTTAATTCGCGGATTGAAATGATCATTATCAAATGCGGTCTGCATCGTCCGTCTCCAATTCCTTGATCCGAATTTAGATATGATAGCAGCTTTCCATTCTGCCCAACTAAGTACGCCCTCTTTCCTTAATTCAAGGAACCATACTTGTGCTAATCCAGTGAATGCTAACCCCATCCTTGAGGTAATCAGCGCATCAGGGACATGCATCGTTTCTTTGATATGATCTACCCACTCAATGAATTCCATGTGATTGTATTCGCCCTCGCCGCTGAATGCCGGCCAGTCTTTACTATTAGGGACGTCTTTCTTCAATAGATTGAATAACGTGAGGTCTGATTCTGGAGAACCTTCCATTCTAGTTGAAGTGTCACGGCCCTTTCCTTTGTTCATTTTCTGGTCATAGGGTGTATGTATTTCTTCTTCTTTGTCATAGACTTTCATATCAAAATTTTCGGCTGCGTCTGAGTTTTGCTTTTGCTGGATACCAAGAGGTTCGGGAGGAGCTCTGTGATCAATAGATCTAACAGATGCTTCCCTTTTGCTGTTCACCATGTGGGGAGGAATCTCATGTTTGAATTCAGGTGGGGCTAACGTCGTTGTCTTCTCTTTTGACTCATTATTTTTCAAACGATCTAACGTGAAGTCAGACAACAACTTGATTATTTCATCGTTATGTGATTTTAACAACGTGAGTTCTTCATTATGGTGGAGCATTGAGGCTTGCAGTTGTCTCATCACGCCTTGTAGATTTGATATCTGATCTGAGGCTTTCTTCATGTAATAATCTTCGCTGGATTTTGACTGTATAGCTTCCCCTGCAGGGTTTTTGGCTAATGTGATGTCTTTTACTGATTGAAGTATACTGTTAGTCAACTTAGTTTGTTCTATGAGACCATTTTTATTGCTTTCTACTATCTGGTTTCGTGTCGTACTCAAACCTTTATCGACTGTTTCCAAAGCTTGCCTGGACCATTTTCCCAGGTCACTCTGGACTAATATCATGTAATCACCACATTTCTTAACAACAGATCCTACCTGATTCAAGGTTCGTACCTGATCATTGATGTTTTTTACAAGATGTTGGAGAGTTTTATCAACTACCTCCAACTTCTTAGGTACTTCATTAGTGTGAACGAGTGACTTTATGGTTTGTATTTCATGTGTTAAGTTCTCAACTTGTTGAAACAGGGGATCAAGGTACAATTTGAGATGATGAAAAACAGGATTTATGAGCTCTCTATCTAAAGGAAGGACAGTCTTCTCTAGTTCCGCACTGCTTTCCCGGCTTCCCTGATCATCTGAATAATCAATTCCCCGTTTGACGAACGTTGCGGGTATTGGGCTTGGTTCTTCCGAGGGTAAGGAGTGGAGGCGGTGTCTTTCCGTCCCCTGGCTTTTTTCTCGAAAGTGTTCCAATCCCAAAGTGCTGGGTTCCATTGATTCGTGCGATCCATGAGATATTGGAATCCCATCAATTTCGAGAGCTGACGATGGAAAACCTTCCCTTTCTGAGTTGCTTTCTTGAAAGTCTTTGAGTCTTGTCGATTTTTTGCTTCCTCCCAGATTTTCCAATTCGCTTCGTGCATCAGAAGGAGGTCTGTCTCTTCTGGTGTCAATGTGCGTCTTGGCCCTTCTGGAGGTGGTGGTGGAGGAGCTCTGCTTCCTGCTGACTGAAATGGGTGATTCGCTTCGTCGATCATCATCGCCGAGTGCCTTTGTTGATCCTGCAACGCTGGGTGCTCTCGAGGAGCTGCTTCTGGTGGTCGGAGCCATAGGAAATTGAAAAAGGTTTTTAGTTTTTTAAAACTGACTTTGTCTAACAGAAAAATACGGGGTTGTCTCTGGGAATAAAAATCGAACTGACTCGGTTTGTACTGGTGTTGGGTCACTGCGCTAACTCGTGCAAACGAGTTGTTAAAGGCGTTTTCGGAAACTCCGACTACCGGTACGTTTGTCTTGGTTTGCGCTGAGCTAGCAACGAACAGTGGTCTGTTATTGTCGCTTTTCAAAGAGCTTGCCGTGTTAAGCTTCAAAGGTGCTGGTTTTGCAAAGTGATTGGTTCTAGTGCCAGTAGTCGGGGCAGTCGCTGGTGCAAGCGATAGATTTCCGATTTCTGGATTTGGGGTTACATTATTCACTTAATATGCCCGCGGAAAATAACAAAAGAAAACTTGTTTCAATACTTTGACGTTTTTATCAAAAAATAAAGGAAAAAGAATTTTTCTCGTACTTTCAGCTTCTTCGTAATCGATCAAATCTTCTCCACTGGGATTGTAAGGAACTTGGCTAACTAAGTCAATATTCACTGAAAGGGAGAAAACAGAAGTTCTTAGCTTTAGTGATCGGTTTGCTTCTTAGAAGTGTGTTCAGAGAGTTTTCTGCTGCACGGACCAGGCTAGTTATCGATGACTCTCTTCCCGCCTTTT